>NC_090021.1:240833969-241136999 GCF_037176765.1 Anolis sagrei
AATTTTGCATAATACTTTTCAACTGCAGTTAAAATTTTAAAGTGAAAATTTTACAGTCAGGATTTATGAAAAAATGAATGTCAATTTTAAATCTAGTTTCTGTGTTTATTCAGGCAGGTTCTCTTGAACTCTGGTCAAATTTTGGCAGGCAGAAAATCAACATAGCATAGATGGTCATGGGGATACCTTATCTTGTCAATTTGTTTGACCAGACCAAAATGGGAATGTGGCAACCCATTCCTTGTACTTATTACTGAATTACAGCCTGGTTACTACTTTTCTGAAAAGCTACTTTCTTGTGTGACTCATGGGTGGACTGGAGCCTGATTTTTTGACAGTATGTGGGCAGGGTTGGAAGCAATCCCAATCTGTATAAGACTCCAGTTTTTGACTTGCAGTGCAGTGACTGGAAATGAATGTACCCTAACAAGCAGGAGTCATTTGTTCTAAGTTCTTCCATTCAAGTGCAAGCGCCAAAAGATAGAATTTGAAAAAGCTGCACAAAGAACTCTGCCCCTGACATTGACAGCTTCACTACAACCCCACCTTTGAAGTGTGTGCCAGCGGAGAGGCCAAAAGGACTAGTTAAAAATCAGCAAAATCTCAAATGAGTTGTAAGGAGTGGCAGAAAAATAGCAGTTATTTGGCAGGGCTCAAATGTATTCTTACTCAAAAAAACAAGTTGAAGGTAAATCTTTCTTGGCAGCTGGAATGTCTCAGATACATCTGATCTCATCTCTCTTGTGTTGTTAATAAGCTTTTGAAGTTTACATCTAATCTCCAAAATTATACGGGGAAGACCTGTCTAGTTAAGGTAGATGACAGTGACTTGATATTTCTATTAAAAATGCTTTTCTTCTAAAATTCATAGAATCATAGCATCCTATGGGTGGAAAGATCTACAAGTCCATTTAGTCTAACCCTCTATTATTCAGAAATATACTACTGAGGCACTGTTGAAAGATTCAATTTCTTTGTTTACAGATCTCCAAAGGTGGAGTTCATCATCCTTTGAGGCAGGCTATTCTATTGTCACTCTTACAGTTTTAAAAAAGTTCTTCCTAATGGTTTGGTAGAATCTGTTACATTTTGAACTCATTGGCTCACGTTCTAGTCTCTGGAGTGTTAGAACAAAAGCTTGCTCCTTCTTCTCTAAGATCGCCATCTCCTCAGATACCTAAATCTTTTTAGCCACTGTGTCACACAGTTGATTCATATTTAAATTGTGGACTACTAAGATTCCTTGATCATTGTTTTCATTGTGCTGTTTTCAAGCCAGGTGTCATACATCCTATGTTCATAAGTTTTATTTTTTCTGCATAACATAATATCTTAAATTTCTCTCTGTTGACATTCATTTTATAAGTTTTGGCCCAGCTGTCCAGTCTGGTCATTTTTGAATTCTGTTCCTGTCCTCTGGGGTATTGGCTACTCAATCACAATTTGATGTCATCTGCAAATTTGATAAACATGCTCTCTTTTCCATCATTATTTATAAAAACTCAGGACAGAAAACTGTGGCACTCCACTCATTGCTTATCTCCAGAATGAAAAACAAGCATTGCCTGACAGACAGAATACACTCATCTTTGGTGAAAACTTTCTGGATTATATCTGCCAGCCAATTACAGATCTACCTAACTGTAATACTGTCTAGTCCACAGTTCACCATATTACCTGCAAGAATATAATGAGTAACTTTCAAAAGTGTCCTTGAAACTTTTGTTTTCCAACAACTCTCAAAGATTATTAGCAATGGATCTGAGATTATTTCTGCCAGGTTTTTATAGTAATCTTGGGTGTGGTTCATTCAACTTTGGAGAGACTTGAATTCACTTAGAATAGCTAAGCATTCATTTATTATCTCTATCTGTTCTGGCATATTGTCCCCTTACTGCATGGTGTATTCTATTTTCACCAGTTCAGGCATTGTTTTCTTTTTGGAAGAAAAGATTTAAAGCAAAGAAAGCATTAAAGCAGTTCAGTCTTCTTTCTTCTTTCAGTTAGAATTTTGTGGGGATTTGTAAAAAGACACCATGATACAATGGGTTGACTGGAAAAACATGTGTCAGCAGCTGATTGGCTGAGCATGCCAGGAATTAGAATCCTGATTGGCTATTGTCTCTAGTTTGTTGCTGAGAGAAATGGTTTTAACTGCCACTTTCACCTCAGAGAGTAAAGAGAGCGCTGACTGGAAACAACCAGGAAGAAAATGGCTGCCAACTTTCTGAAGCCTGATCATTTCTAAGGCATGAACCATATTTTAAAGACTGTTTAAAAGGACTGTTTATTCCCTCTATTCTCTGTAAGAATTCAGGGAGACCGCTGTATATATTGTTGCTCTGTTTGACCTTTTGAACTGAAGTAAAGTTACTGTTACTCGTAACACAAATCTGAGTGACACATTACTATACTGCAGGCTATATTTTGATTCAAAAACTGTGGTAAAGTTTCTGCTTATTTACATTTACAACCTCCAACTAATTTCACCATTTTCTCTAAACAGTAGCCCTGCCATTTACTTCTTCTTCTACTCTGCATATGGGTTTGGGCAGGGACGTTATTATTTCTTAACCTTTTTAGCAAGGCTGAGCTCACCCAGAGCTTTAGATTTTTTGCATTTCCCTACAAGCTTTGGTTATTTGTTTGTATTCCTCATTGATGGTTTCCCCCTTCATTCATTTCTTATACATGTCCCTTTTAAACCTTAGCTCATTTGAATTCTCTTTGTACATCCACTCTCGCTTCTTTGGACTGCTCCCAATTTTCCTTTTCATTGTTTGCAACCATGTCTTCAATATTTCACCTTTAAGAAACTATTTTTCAACATTTCTGGTGAGATTTCTCTAAGCTTAGGGGAGTCAACTATCTTGAAGTCCACTGTTTCTCACAGTGAAAGAGAATTAGACCTCATTGCTATATGTCTGTGTGCCAGTATATACAGGAAAAAATGCTATGGAAATGAAAAAGACTCTTCAAAGGAATATATCCTTCCCCTAGTCAATATTTGTTTTTGTTTTTTCAGGTAAGTTTTTTATATGATATTTCTATACTTATACTTTGTTGCTAGTGCAAGGAGTGGCTAGATTCTTGTTTCTGACATACAGTGGTGTATGGCTGCGCTTCTGGAGATTAAAGAGAAACTATGCAGGATACACATTCAGTTATGTGAAATGAGCCAAAATCTCACTCAGGTACATTCTTAGAGCCACTTGATAACTGAAAAGGTGGAGCTGCCACTATGAACCTCTCAGCTAGTCTTGTATATCTGGGGAAGAAGGAAGGAAGGAAAGAAGGAAGGAAGGAAGGAAGGAAGGACAATTTCTGCCACATAGACAGAAGCAGAAGTATGCTGGTTGAGACTTGTCCTCAGCCAAATATGAAACAAAAACTAAACTAAAGATGTATTAAATGTGTAGGCCAATAGAACAGCACACTCAGGGGCGGCTCAACCCAATACGCAAAGTAAGCATTCGCAGTATAGTTGATTTTGCCCAGGGGCACTCTTGAGGCGCTCTTGGGGGAAAATAGACCTTGGCAGATGCGAGTTGTAGTTACTGGGATGTATAGTTCACCTAAAATCAAAGAGCATTCTGAACTCCACCAATGATGGAATTGAACAAAATATAGTACACAGAACTCCCATGACGAACAGGAAATCTATATCAATTATTGGTTGGGGGGGGGGGGCAAAATACTGTTTGCTTATCATTGAAAATTACCTAGGGCCACCTCTGAGCACACTGGCCAACGCACATTGTGGTGTTTCAAATATTAGACGTGTTTCTGATTGTATTTGACCTGCTCATTCCAAAAATGGCACCAATTTTCCCCTCTCAGCGCTAGGTTTTGAGATACAGAACATATATCATATACCAGTCTTCATTTGTTCACCCATAAAGAATCATCATAGCCATATTTTAAAAACTGATGTGGTTTATCCAATGCAATTTTCTGAACATTGCCCCAGATAACCCCAGGAACAGACAATAAGCATTTTCTTGTTGTTGTTGGCTTGTGCAATCACTGTCAGCCCAGCTGAAACCTTAGTCCTACAGTTGGGAAGGCAACACTCTTTGGTTGTTTCTGCCCTTTGTATTTCTATCTGTTAAGGTTTGCCCAGGGAACGAAATCCCACCAGCTTGTTTTCTCATTACTGAGCTAAGATCATAGGAAAAGCCTACTCTTTTGAATTTCCACTATCTAAAGCTCAAGAGCCATACTTGAGAAATAAAATGACTTAAGAGTAGTTGCATTGCCGAAGGCTTTCATGGCCGGAATCACTGGGTTGTTGTAGGTTTTTTCAGGCTATATGGCCATGGTCTAGAGGCATTCTCTCCTGACGTTTCGCCTGCATGTATGGCAAGCATCCTCAGAGGTAGTGAGGTCTGTTGGAACTAGGAAAAAGGGTTTATATATCTGTGGAATGACCAGGGTGAGACAAAGGACTCTTGTCTGCTGGAACTAGGTGTGAATGTTTCAACTGACCACCTTGATTAGCATATAATGGCCTGACAGTGCCTAGAGCAAACTTTTGTTGAGAGTTAAGAGTAGTTGTTAGTTTTATGGGTAATTGTCACTGTAGCTTTAGGTCAAGGGTTGGAACTTGTGAAGATCAACATTATCAACCCCAAACATCAGCATATAGATCAGGAGTGGACAAGTCAAGTTCTGGGTTACGACTCCCATCAGCCCTAGCCAGCATCGCCAAAATCGAGATTTACTTTTTGGATATTTTCTCCATATATTCTCAAACTGTGGTTGGTTGAATCTGTGGATGCAGAGTCAGTGGATATGGAGGGCTTACTGTACTTGCCACAGCAGATGAAAGGAGAGTGGAGTAAATTGAGATGTTTCCACACATGATACATGCAGGTCATCGCACAGTAACTTGGAGGGCTCTTACAGAAGGGATACTAGACCGTCACTCCTTTCATCTCTAGTCAGTAGTGAGATGGTGGTGATAATTGGAATAGTAGGCCAACAACTATTGGAGGGCCAAATGTTGTTCAGTTCTGGTTTGGAACACCTAACCTTCCTGAATTCACTCTTGCATTCTGACTGGAGATGATGGAGGTTGCAGTTCAACACATCAATGAAGTGTTGGGTTTGATAAGATTAAATCTAGGCACCTTGACTGGATATCATTTTATTGCCTTCAGTTGGATTTCTTGTGGCTTACTCCACAAAGCCTGCAGTGTAGGAGAGCCAAGGCTCCAATTGATTTTTTGGATAAGCCATCTGTATGCAGACACGTAGTGATCAAACATAAAGGCAATCATTGTTTTCTGAATTGCTGAAGGTTTTGGCATAAAGGAATCAACACAGATGATGATTGACTAGGAACCAGGCATGTTTTTAAAAGAAACCGATTGTCATCGGAAGATAGCATCTCACAGAAATAAGGCATCATTGTTCAAACTGTCCTATTTGAAATAAACAGGTCTAACATTTGAAACACCACAATGTGTGTTGGCCAGGGTGCTGTTCTGTTGGCCTATGCATTCATTCATTTGAAAGTAAGACATTAAATACCTTCAAAGGAAATGGAAAAGTTTTTTCCCCAATTTACTTCTCTAATTTACACTTATGCTCCTTGATTATAAGAACTATATTAATCATATCTCTGTAACTGTGATAGTTTTCTGCAACTTGTATAATAATAAAAATAATAGAAGGAAAACATTATAGAAAAAATTCCCAAGAAATGAGCCAGCATTAACTGGCTACTAGCCTTACCTTTCTCTTTGAACTCTGGCTGTTGGTATAGAAACATGCATAGCTGATGATGAAATGAACGTTATCAGAAATGAAGTGTGTTTGCTTGCATGCACATGAAAAGCAATATTGGTTTTAATATGTCTATTGTTTGTAATAGCGAGAGCCATTCAAACACTGAGTGAGATTGCCATTTTTCAAGTCGATTTTCTGTGACTGAGATTGTATATGGCCATGCGTTGTGCAAGAGTTCTAAATTCCACTGTGATTCCCCTATTACTACACCCGGGGCTTCCTGTGTCACTCCAGTAGCTCCTTCCTCCCTTCTTCTACTGCCATTTCATTGCTATTACAATACAGAAGGGACTCCCAAAGCATCTGATCATGGCTCAAACAGAGATCAAGAACATCTTCCATCTGATAGGATCCTCTGGAGCTCTCAGCAAACTATTGTCACATAGTCAACAGAGAGAGATTCCTGTCAGAATACAGGTTAGTCTCTCTCTCTCTCTCTCTCTCTCTCTCTCTCTCTCTCTTCTGAGCTCATGTTGGGCTGAAAAGACTGTGTTATTTTGCCTGGCTTTTGTTCTTTAGTATTGAGATCGTTGCTTTGGCTGTTTTAATTGTGTCTTAACATAAGTGACATTGGCATTGCCATTGTACAGCACAAATGGTTTTGTGCTGTACACAAATACATGAGGCTTTGATCCCAGTTTCCTGAGCTTATTGTATTGTCATCACTATGAAATAGTCTTATGTATGACAACCTGGGAGACATTTGTTTCACTTAGTAAATCAGTTGACCGTAATCATTGCCTTTAATTATATTGTTAAGGATATCATTGATTCTTGATCTCAGTAATAAACCAAAGCAACGGTATACATCCCCCAAAGATATCCAAAATTTGTATTGTCGAAGGCTTTCATGGCCGGAATCACTGGGTTGTTGTACGTTTTGGGGGCTGTATGGCCATGTTCTAGAAGCATTCTCTCCTGACGTTTGGTCTGCATCTGTGACAAGCATCCTCAGAGGTTGTGAGGTTTGTTGGAAACTAGGAAAATTGGGGTTATATATCTGTGGAAAGTCAAGGGTGGAAGGAAGAACTCTTGTCTGTTGGAGCTAGGTGTGAATGTTTCAGTTGGCTACCTTGATTAGCATTTGATGGCCTGACAGTTTTTAGGTGTGGCTTGTTACTGCCTGGGAAAATCCTTTGTTGAGAGGTTATTAGGTGTTCCTGGTTGTTTTGTTGTCTGGAATTCTCATGTGTTTGAATTTTGTTCTTTATTTACTGTTATAATTTTAGAGTTTTTTAGTACTGATAGCCAGATTTTGTTCATTTTTATGGTTCTTTTCCTTTCTGTTGAAATTGTCCACATGCTTGTGGATTTCAGTGGCTTCTCTGTGTAGCCTGATGTGGTAGTTGTTAGAGTGGTCCAGCATTTTTGTGTTCTCAAATAATATGCTATACCCAGGTTGGTTCATCAGGTGCTCTGCTATGGCTGACTTCTCTGGTTGAAATAGTCCTTGATTCATGTTCCTTGATTCGTGTTTTGGCAATACTGCATTTGGTGGTCCCTATTTAGACATGTTCACAGCTGCATGGTATACAGTAGACTCCTGCAGAGGTGAGAGGATCCCTCTTATCCAAACTTTCTTTAAATAAGTGAGCACTGAGCAATAAACTGTGTTAAAAATGCCTCTTATTCCAGTTATATTAGAAATTATATCCAATAGATAATTTACATATTTGTGTAGACACAACCTCCAATACAACAGTTACAATACAAAGGATTTTTCCATCAAAGACAATTAATGACACATTTCCCTAAGTACAAGATATAATGTGTTGACTACTTTGAAAATGCAGTCAACGAAAATACTTCTTGGACAAAAGGGCTATGCAAATAGGCTTTGATCTTAACAGTTAGTGAATGGGCACCACCAGCATCGTCTATTTACAGATATTTAAAATAGTTTTGTGATTTGGCTGTCTTAAAGCTGTAACATGGAAATACAACATAAAACAAATGGAATGATGTTGCACCATATTGCAATGAGGAAAGGCAGGACAGTGCTTGCTTTCATTGACTTAAAGGTTCTCAGTCCTCTTTCCCAGAGATGCCTTTTACAGCGATTGCAAGTTTGTATCTAGGACTAGGACAAGGACCGAGAGGTCAGAGAAGGAATGTTTGTATTGTCATAGGTAAAATATTCACTGACAGGTGATAAGTTGTCCTTGTCCCTTATTACTTGCTTCAGTAAGTTCGCTCCAGATCTTAAAAGGTTCTTCAGGTTTCACTCATGTGATGCAGCACAAGCAGGCAGAAGAACACTGTTGCTTTGGGGGGTGGGGGTGGGAGGGGGCTGTTTCTTAGTAGAAGTGGATTGATTCTCCCTCTATGCAAGGATTTTGATGTGATGGCAATGCTTTGCGCTCCCTCTCTTACTCACACTCTCTCACACACAGACAGAGAGATAGCAAAGGTACATGGCTTTGCAGATTGGGTCCAGGCTGTTGGTAATACAACATATCATTCTATGAACCTGACTTTTGAGATCTTTGCAAGAAGGTTTTCCCTTGTCCTTGATTTTGCCTCATCCCAAGTACATTTGGTGAAAACAAGTGAGAGAGCATTTTTGGTGGCTGCTCCTAACTTTGTGGCATTTCCTCCCACAGAAGGCTCAGGCCCCATCTACATTGTCATATAATTTAGTTTCTGAATTCAGTTGCCCCCCTCCCTGCCCCCCCCCCCCCCCCAAAAAAAGCAGGCAAAGACTAGTAAGTATTTGATATTTAGGTGATTGTGACAGAAGGATCTCTTTCACAGGGTATATTATGACTTTATTTTTTACTGTATTTTAATGTGCTTTCAATTGTTGTATTTAGTTTTTGTTTCTACCAGAATTGCTTATTTAACATATGTATTGAATAGGTTTTTAGTGCACTTTATTTTGATCTCCATGTGAGTTTCCTTAGATACCAATCCAGGAGCTTACTGATTTTTTTCTGTTTTCTTTTGAAGTGATGTTTAGTTTTATAGTACACATACATATATGGGTGTAGGTCCAGTCATATGACATTAAGAAATGGCTTGATTGTGAGTCAGACCACGAGTTCAGTATTTTCAACTTCAAAGTGCCAGGAAGGATTTTCTTCTATTTCCACCTGGAGATGCCAAAGATTAAATCTGCAACCATCAATGAGCAAGGCATGTTTTCCTATAACTGAGTTACAAATCTTCCATCAGTTTGTTCATTTGCACAGTCAAGATCCATGGACAGATCTTACGTTTGCAGATTTTGGGGCCTTTTCTATTGCCCTTCATTTCTATTTTTGTAGCATTCCAGCATCAAAATCAGATCTCATTATGAACACATTCTAAAAATTAGCCTACTTGAGATTAAATTGGCAGATAAGACACGACCAAAAAATAAAAAAAATAAAAAAATTACATTATATATCTGACCAGGTTTAAGACCAAGACCAGAGCTTTCTGCTGGTGAAATGAATGCTTTCCAGTTTGTTTTTCTTTTTTTAATGATTTTTTCAAAAAAAAAAAACCCAAAGAAAAAACAAACAAACAAACAACAACAATCTCCCTGCACACCTAACTCCATTTTCTTCACTGACCTATAATTAAAGTTACTACAGCCTTAGAAAACCAGGACATGTATTTGCCCTCATTCAAATTAAAATACTTAAATGTGCACAAAAGGCCATGTCTACTTGGCTACAGGTTAACTCTGTACTCAGGAGAATATAATCCCCTGTTTAACTGGCAGGCAGTTGAGAATTAATTTTCTGGTACTGTGTTAAATCTGCAGTAATGCTTTGTTCTTATTCAGATATGCAGTATTTTAAACATTAGTGTGAACTGCCTTGAAGTGCATGAAAACAGTATCAAAGAGGTTTAATTATAATTTTAATATCCAAGTAGCAAAAGTATAAAGTATTCCTTCTGAATTAAGTGCAGCTTATTGCTTTGTAGGTATGTACTCTCAGGGTTTTTTTCTGTACCGTTTGTGAATTTGATCTACAATCCTTCTTTTTAAAAATGGCAATAATTCTCAAAAGTTTCCTTATAAGGAGACCGGTGGACCTGCTCCAAAGCATGGTCATCTCTAGCCTCTACTGTATTTTGAGTATTTTTGGTAGTTTTTAGTTAATTTTAATTAAAAGGTTAATTTGTAGTTTAATAATTAAAACATTTTATTTATTTTTATTTATTTAGCTCCATAGTAATGCTCAGAGCCCTTGGGATAGAGGTCCCATTACCTTATCTGCTGTGTGACACATCCCTGGGTAGGGTATGCAGTTGCCATTGGTAGTGCCCACCAGTTGAATCCTCCTGGATTTACCCCCTTGCACCACTATTCCCAGGAACTAATTAGAAAGCCTATTTTTAGCAGAGTTAATCACACAGGGCAATTATCAGTCCCAATAACTGCCCCTGGTCTTCCATCTTGGAAATTTTTGTGATTTGTTTCTGAAAAGCATCATCTGGTGCACTCAGGTGCCTAATCATATTCAAGCTGTTTTATTGAGAGCAAACAGGCTAAACCCAGTCAGTCTGGTTTAACTAATTTGTGGAAGTGGCTATCTCTTCTGCCAATGCCATTCCTCTTGCAGGAGCTCCTCCCAGCAGAAAGTGCTGAGCAAAAGCATTCTTCTTGGGTTGCTGTGAGTTTTCTTGGCTGTATGGGCATGTTCCAGAAGCATTCTCGCCTGACATTTCACTTGCTATATTTTTAAGTTGTCGAAGCCTGCTGTCCTCTGACTTAATGATTACACACCGAAGTAGCCATACAGAAATAAGACAAAGTCGGGTAGTGAGAGCATTTCCAATGAATTGCCCTTTCTTTGTGGTCGTCCTGCTTGAAAGTATAAACTGGGCTCTGGAGGCTTGTCCAGAGTTAGGTAGTAATACACTCTTTTTAAGGAATTACTTTGGTAATGGGTCATTTCTCAAAAATACAACTACCTCTGAAGATGCTTGCCATAGATGCAGGTGAAACGCCAGGAGAGAATGCCTCTAGACCATGGCCATATAGCCCGAAAAAACCTACAACAACCCAGTGATTCTGGCCATGAAAGCCTTTGACAATACATAGAACTGGAATAGTTTGTCTGCCATTTATTGAGTGTGTGTCCTTACTGTCTCTGAACAATGGAAAGAAGAGAAAAAAGGGACACTTGGGTAGCTATCTTGTGCTTCCTCCAGAAACGATTACTTTGTAGTATCTGTTGGGATTTCTCAGAATTTTCAAGGTGCAACATCTGAATTGTGCCCTCAATGAAGACAAAATAATTTTATTTGTATTTTCCAATGGCACAATAGTAGCAGTGCCAGTGTTTTGTTAGTAATGACCACATCAATAATAACTATAATAACAATAACCTTTTATTACGCACTGAGTTACCCAAGGAGGCCCGGTGGCGCAGTGGATTAAACCCTTGTGCCGGCAGGACTGAAGATCGACAGGTCGCAGGTTCGAATCCAGGGAGAGGCGGATGAGCTCCCTCTATCAGCTCCAGCTCCTCATGCGGGGACATGAGAGAAGCCTCCCACAAGGATGAAAAAAAATCAAATCATCTGGGCGTCCCCTGGGCAACGTTCTGGCAGACGGCCAATTCTCTCACATCAGAAGTGACTTGCAGTTTCTCAGGTCGCTCCTGACACGACAAAAAAAACCAAAACCCACTGAGTAATAAGAATAATGGCTACAGTATCTTATTTCTTTTGAAAAGAAATGTTTAAAGCATTGGGATAGTCCGTATGTTAACTGCTGCTGTTGCTGTGATGACAAAAAGCCAAGAAAGTGAATATTGTGTTACAGAGTAATTGCACATTATGGAAGATAGATGGGCATTGAGTGGATATTCCCTTCTCCTTTCTATGCATTCCTTCTGCCATTCTGCACTGTAATGGGTGTTTTGATGGCTGTCCTCAAGGCCCTTAAAGAAGACAGTTTCTTCTAGATACTAAAACCGTTTGATCTGGGTGGATTCTTTTGTATTTTCTGAGTTTCTCAACCAATGCATGTTCACCAAAGTGCAGGTGGAGATCTGCTTATTGACAGACCCAAAAGTTATGACAAAGTTTGATGATCTGTAAAGTAAAAAAACAATATCTAGTAAGATAAAAAATCAATTTTATGTTTATGATCTCAATAAAACTATTGAAGATTGGAATGGATATAAACAAAAGTGTTGATCTATACTGCGTTATAGAATTCCTTAAAACTGTTGTGCATGGTATCAACATAGGGGACATTATGGGAGGATAGAAAACTAAATGACTGCTCCCTTCAGAAATGAGAGAATACAGCTGTCTTCCTTGATGAAGAAGGAAGCAACTCCAATATGCAGGAGAGAAAGAAAAGGCCCACATATACAGGTCTCTGAACAAGGAAAGAAGAACACCAAGGACAATCTATCTTTCCATTGCACTCTGCCACTGATCCATGAGTTGATGTTTTGTGCTAGCAGCAATGGTCTCAGCTACCACAAATGTACACTATGACTCTCATATCTGTTGGATGTACGGTTCCAGATTTTACGTGGATATTCTAAACCATGGATAACAGTTCACCATATTGAAAGGAACAATGCCTGGCCCAGAAATACCACAGAGTCACACTGAAGGACATAAAATGTGTAAAACAGATATATTTTTCCAGTCCTGTGGATGGGAGGAATTGTGCTGTACAAAAACTGCCTCGTTGATCTGCTTAGTTATATCTTGTCTTCTGTGATGGGTAACGGCTTTCCAAAATCTCATACAGACACAACTTTCAGTTCTGTTGTTTGCCTCTATGCTGAGGCTGGATTACAACTCCCATCATGCCTAGTCACCACAGTTCCAGCTTGTGGAAGCCTTCTTCAAACCCTTTAATAAGAAAATGCAAAGATTTTACATCTCTTTCTGCTGTTGGGGCCATAGTTTGCCGAGACAATGTCTAGTATAGCTTTCAGTGTTATTAATGATTTTTCTTTAAAACTAAATTATATTACAATTTTTCTTTCTTCTTCTTCTTTGCAGAACAAAGGAAGAAATATTCCAACTCCAACGTCATTATGCATGAGACCTCGCAGTATCATGTGCAAGTGAGTCAAAAACTCTCACATTAACATAGCCATAAAATTGCATAAATTAGAAACGGTGTTGCTATTACACAATGTATATCTGAACATTGCTCCTTCAAATGGCTTCTTTATAACCATATTACTCAACGGAGCCTGTAATTTGCCACTTTAATATGCTGGTGATATTGAAAGCTGGTAATAATTTTTGATCTTTGTCCTCCTCTCATTTTCCCTCATATTCAGAACAAATATACATTGATTTCCTAGTCCTAGCACCCTAACAGAGATTGTCATGCCCTACAATGACTCTGAAACCCACCTTAAAAGGCAGTCAGCCAACCAGTGATGGGGGTCTTGTCCTGCTGCTGCTGGGCCGTGTGTTGCAGGATGACTTGATCAGCCTCCTCCTGCAAGTGAGCAATACTGCAAGGAGCAGAAGCAGGGACCTCTGTAGTCATAACTGTTTACCACAGTATTGCTTGCCAGTGAGAGGAGGTTAATTATGTCATCCTTTAACATCAGGCTTGGACACCAATCTATCCGAATGGCTGATTGACTCTTAAAGCCAGGTTTTAGGAGCTAGTTGAGGAGTTACAATCTAATCACATTTAGAGGGTGAAAGCGTATGGAGTGTTACCCTATTCCCTCCCATATGTCCCCACCATTTTCTGTCTTAACCCATCTTTTTCCCACTGTCCCCCACATTCATCATTCAGGAGTCAGGTAAGACTAAATTCCTGAAGACAGGATTTGGGCGCTTTTTCCATGTGCTGCAGAAACAGAGCCCACAGAGTCCCACTAGAAGTGCTCTTATGTCATCTGATGGCCTCCGTGAGACCCCCATGGGGCTCCATTTTTGCAGCACATGGAAACAGACCAAAGACCACCTGATGAGGCCCAAAGTGTTGCTACAGCATCATGATTATGTGTTTGGTTCAAGATCTCAGCCTAAAGGGGGAATTTAGTGTGACACTGAAAGTATTATGAGTATTATTTAATATCATTTTTTACTTGAATCAACTTCCTGGACTCAGAATACTATAATTCTATATTTTTCACTGAACTATGGTTGGAGAATCTGAGTTGCCAGCCTGTTTGTAGTTGGACTATAGAATTTTCTTTTCGGTTTTAGTACTTGGCTCTTGATTTTCTACTCATGCTCGTGTGTGTGTGTGTGTGTGTGTGTGTGTGTGTGTGTGTGTGATGGGATGTGTATGAATACTTGTTTGCCAGTTAGGACCGCTTTCTGTCATCCTGCTCCCAATCTCCTCTGTCCTGTGTTTTGAAGGTTATGTTGATGCTTCTGAGATTCTCCTAAATCTTCGTGTATAATACGTATAAAACGTGTTGCAATCATTCCTCTTGAGAAGAAGGCTGACTCTATACTGCCATATTATCCTATTCAGTGTAGTGATCTGCATTCAGAAATTGGATTATATGGTTGTGTTGTTGGGACGAAGTTAGTTTGGTTGGCAATAATAGCTCATCAAGGGCTTCCTCCAGCCTTTTGAGAACCAAGGCTTAATATTAAATATTAAGTGCATCAAATATACTGTTTGTTTGCTTTTAACAAATAAAAATGCATTACCTGCCTCAGTTGATCATTATCAAAGTTGTCAAGGACAGGAAATTGAACTCTTCCTGTGATTTATTTGTGAAGGCAATCCTTCTTCTTAACATGATATGAGCTTTGGGTGGGGCTGGGAAAGAACTAAGTTTGGGTTAATTATTGTCCCTATCTCTCCATCTGATACTCTGCATTTCTTTAAAACCAGCATGTGAGATGCAAGAATTCATTTGACTTTACATCTGTCTTGTCTTGACCCTTTCTAAATTAGAGAAGAGCAAAGTTTGGCCCTGAGGTTGCAGATGGCCCCCAAGACCATTTTGCAACCCTCGATCTCTCCAGGTTGTTTAGATAGACTGTCCTGTTTCTGATCCAATGCAAAGATGCACACTTATCTGAACTGCTTTTTCTGGAATCCTCTGAAAGTGACACTTTTTAAATAGGTTTTAGCTCTCCTACAATATTAACATATAAATATTTTTCCCCAAATGAGAAATGGGCTTCTGGCCATTTTTTATGTTGCGTTTATGGTTTTGCATTTTTGGCGATTCATATGGCCTCAGGAGGCTCCCAAGGCTAGGGGAAATGGCCCTTGGAGTCTCCCGCCCCTGCTTTAAAATGATTCTCCTGGAAATAAATGACATTCTAGACCAGGAGAGGGGAACTGGTTTGCATTTGTAGGCCACTTCCCCACTCTTTCAAGTATGTACAGGACAGAGGATGCTGAAGGATATGTCAAGCACCTGACCTTACAGGTGAATGTGACTATAGTCTAGACTAGAGCTTCCAGCATAGAATTTGACTTTTATTCTTTCCTTGCCTTCATGTACAGGAATGTGGAGTGAAGCCAAGTGACAGATATTCCTGAGCACTAGCTGCTGCCAACCTTTGGTCCTGGGGAGTTTGCTCCCCTTCCAAATATAGATGAGAGTGCAGGTGGGCAAAGCAGCCTGAACTTCAAACACCAGGTGCATTAATAGTCCTGTGCCTGGCACCTGGGTCTTGGGAGCTTGGTAACTCCATATTCCCCATTCAGAGAACAGTAGCAAGGAAGACTCTTCTTTTTTAGTTCTGATCAGTAGTCAGCTATTTTTTAACAAAGGAAGATTCTCCCCTCTGTTTTGTTCCTGATTAGAAAGGTGAGGGGAATAGGAAATCCCTGGCCATGGGATTTAGGGAGGGGTAGACATTTCCCAAATCTTTCCTGGGTCAGTCTATGCAAAGTCTGCAACTCTCTAAAGCCCTATCCCCAGGGATTCCCTATTTCCCTCACTTTCCTAAGCAGGAACTATGCAGAGTAGAGAATTTAAAAACAGTAAGAAGCAAGTAGGTCATTCATAAATTGAGCCTGGCTTTGCGTATAATGTTTCCCAAGGTTTTAGAAATATGTAAAGGGGCATTTGGGTTATCAAGTGAAAACTCCAGACTTTTCAGGATCTTGTGGTACCAGAGGAAGAGGATTCTCATAAGCAAACAAGGGTGCTGTTATAAAAATAGCCCTAGTGTATGGTACTAAGCTTGATGCCTTTCTGATTACCCACAGCTGTACAGAGAATGCCATTCAAATAAAAATGCCATCTTGCAAATCAGGAACACAAGAGAGACCTATTTTCAAAGCAGTGCTCTTGCCCTGAGATTCTTCTTCCTAAGGATTGAAGATGGTCTAGACCCTGACCTTTGTCAACCCTAAAGAGTAGGCCAAGATTAGCAGTTTTGTTCCTATCTCCTGTTCAATGTTTGTTCTCCATGGGTGAACACATGAGCACTCCTCATATGAGGATTTTATGTTTCAGTGCCATATTTCACCACATAATAGTAGCATTTTATGCCTCTTTTTGCTGGGAATAAGGAAGGTATGACTTCTTCTATTGAGTTGTCCTGCCTCCGAGAGATGAAGAGGAGCAAGGAGTTTTTTTCAAAACTGTTTTTCCTCCCAAATGGGAGGAGGAAGGTGAGGGAGCAAGAACTCTGGCTTTTTTTTTTCAAACCGTCTGTGACAATTACACTCAAATTTGGGACCCAAAAAAGGGGGCGCGATGATTATACAGTAATGACTACATATTAAACAGTGAAATATAGTATTCTCCTGTCTAAATCAACTGAACTATCTTTTGGGATGGTAGATAACACAGCATCCAGGGAGGCTGAAGCTTGCACCCTCTGTTTATGAAAATCCAATACTTGGACAAATCCTCTGCAAAACTGCAAAATACAATGCCTGATGGTCCTTCTGCTGGACTTTATTCCCTCCAGCAATCAAAAAGCATTTCACACACTGTTAATTACAGTTGCTTGGCTGTGAGCTGATCTTTCACCTTGAACTTTGGTCAAAGTAAATGTGATCTCTCTCAGACTGGCAGCACCGAGTTTCATAAGAGGGTCATTCATATATTATTCACACACAGCAATATGCCAATAATTGTTGTGTTATTAATCCTCATACATTTTGTATCTTACTTTGTGTGAAGGCAAGCTTGTTGTACTTTAAAAATTATTTCTCAGTTTTCAGTTTCTATACTGTAGCCTCTGTCTGGAAAGAATCTCAAAGCAGTTGACATATCAATAAAAACGAGATGACAAAAGGAAAAGGGGGGATAGGAAGACACAATGGAGGAGAAATCTAGTTTTTAATATATAAAGTTCATACACTAACCAACTTAAAATGCTGACAAGTTATAAAGCAGACAGGTGTTTTTCTGAGAGCCCTTCCAGACAGACACTATATCCCAGGATCTGATCCCAGGTTTTCTACATTAAACTGGATTATAATCTGGGATAAATGGAAAATCTGGGATCAGATCCAGGGATATAGGGTCTCGATCTGATTCCAGGTTTTCTGTTTATCCCAGATTATCTGGCAGTGGGGACTCATATAATCCAGTTTAATTCAGAAAACCTGGGAAGGGCCCTTAGATTAAATCAAATAGTAACTATCTTGCTTTAATGAACCCATTCATAACGCTAGCAGATGCAAACAGCAGCCCCATATCCAAACTTGGACATGTTACCTTTTTGGACTCTAGCTATTGTGGCTCTGTAATGCATAAGTGCTGTTCATGTTCAAAATCACTGTGGACCATCAATAACTATAGAACAATCCCAAGAGTCCTAATTTTGTTATCAGAGTTAATGGTTAGCCGCAATATCATTACACCTTCATGTTTTGTTCCTTCCAATTCTCCTCCTTAATTGCTCTGATTCCTGGAAGTTAGTCCTTTACATCAGAGAGATAATGCAGTGGGTTCTTGATATCTGCTGTGGTTTGGTTTCTGGACACTCTGTGGATACTAAAATCTATGGATGCTCAAGTCACATTATACACAACAGCATAGCAAAATGATGTCCCTTATATAAAATGAGAAAATCAAAGTTTGCTTTTCAGATTGTTTTCAAGCCATGGATGGCTGATTCCATGGATGCAGAATCAGTGGATATGGAAGACTGGACAAATATGGGTTAGGTGACTAGATGAGCAGAATTCAGCGGGCTGTTGATAGTGTGGCCTTTCTTTTCTCAAACAGAAAGATGAGGAGGTACAAAATTGAATTCCTGGAGAAGAATGACCAAAAGGGAATCCAGGAGACTGTACTGCTTTTACAACAGACATCATGTCATGACTGAGTCGTATAATGGAAGAACGTGATTGTGTGCTTCTTCTGGAGTTAGATACATTTCCCTCTGCTGGATGGTAGAAACCACAGGGAAAGAACTATGTGATTTTTATTGAGGCTGGAAATAACTGTTTTGCATGGCAGCAATGAAAGAGAGAGAGATAAAGGGAAAGAGCGGCCTTTGACAAGTGTCTCCTTGAATTTCCCAGTATTGCTGTGTTGTCTTTTTCAGAGTGCTACATGTTATCGCTATAAGCCATACAAAAATAGCCCATTCATGCAAACCTCAGGGCTGAGATAGCATGAATGCCTTGATATGGCTGCTGGGTGTTTTCTTAACCAGGGCAACAGGTTTAGGGCTGTGCTGGGAATGAATACAAGTGTAATCATGCTTAGCTAGCTTTCTGCTCCCTGTAGAATGCTGCATTTCTAGCTCTGACCTCAAGACAGCCATTCAACAATGCAGTGTGGAAAGCTGAAACTAAGGAGGCTCATCATACATGTTTCCTTAAAGCCTAAGAATGTTGTAAATAGGCATCATTATTGGCCAGGCAGGTCAGGGAGCCAGGGCCAAGAGCCTGGGGTTAGTGTTAAGATTATTGTTAAATCTTATTTCATTGTTGGCCCAGTTTCACCTCTCTGTGTGGAATATAATATGAAATTACTGGCTGCTTATATGTCCATTGACATAACAAAACGTAAGAGAGCAGGCTGGTAGGGAACATGATTATTATGACATTTACTTATATCCTGCCTTTTCCCCAGTCAAAGACTCAGAGCACCTTTCAAAGGTTGAAAGAAATACAGATACAACTATTAATTCCATATTATACAAAATTCAAAGTATAATTAAATTAGTAATAGAATTATAATCAGCTACAGGCAAGACCATTAAAAAGAAAATAACCAACATACAGTATAGTGCATTCTGAAGCATGCTTTTCTCCCTGAGAATCAGTCATCAAAGACAAGGTGAAACAAAAAACTTTTCACCTGCCTGTGAAAGGATAGCAGGGAACAGGTCAGGCTAGTCTCTCTAGAAAGGGAGTTCCAGAGTCTGGGAGGAACTGCTGGAGTGAGAAGCCCTCTCTGTGTTTCCTGTGCTTTTGGAGGCTGGTGGGACAGAAACAATATTTCAAAACACAGGCAGGCTATTGTAATACAGGGTTAGTCAAAATGCATAGGCCAATAAGCCATTCAATTGAATGGCTTATTGGCCTATGCATTTTGACTAACCCTGTAGAATACGGTCCTTCAGATAAAATGGACCTGCATTGTTTAAGAGACTGCTAAGAGTGTGTTTATAACAATATGATAGAATTGAAAGTGACTCACCACCACATTTGCAGCTTACAAAAGTTAAAACAGATACAGATTTTATTTATTTATTTATTTATTTGCAACATTTTTATCCCATCTTTCTCAGCCTGAAGGCGACTCAGGGCAGCATACAGGTTGGCAACGATTAGATGTCACAACATACATACACACATATCAATTAAAACATTTAATATCACATAATAAAATCCATATAAAACTATTAAAACTATAATCATCAATGTCTTCCAGTTCAACTCCTTGTCCATTTACATCGTTTAAGCTGTTCCGTGTTCGTTATTTCTTCGTACTGTGTTTATCTGTTACGCTCCGTTTCTGAAAGCTTGCTCAAAGAGCCAGGTTTTTACTCTTTTCTGAAAGGCCAGGAAGGAGGGGAACAATCTAATATCCCTAGAAAGGGAGTTCCACAGCCAAGGGGCCGCCACTGAGAAGGCCCTGTCTCTCGTCCCTGCCAACCACACCTGCGAGGATGGCGGAATCAAGAGCAGGGCCTCCCCAGATGATCTTAAGTTCCTAGATGGTTCATAAGGAGAGATACATTCCAGGGCAGAGCGTTCCACTGCTGAACAGCTCTCACAGTCAGGAAGATCTTCCTAATATTCATGTGGAATCTCCTTTCCTGTAGTTTGAAGCCATTGTTCTGCATCCTAGTCCCCAGGGCAACAGAAAACAAGCTTGCTCCGTCCTCTCTGTGACGTCCTCCCTTACATATTTATATATGTCTCTCATCGTGTCTCCTCTCAGCCTTCTCTTCTGCAGACTAAACATGCCCAGCTCTTTAAGCTGCTCCTCATAGGGCTTCTTCTCCAGACCCTTGATCATTTTAGTTGCCTTCCTCTGGACACATTCCAGCTTGTCAACATCTCGCTTCAGTTGCGGTGCCCAGAATTGGACACAGTGTGATTCCAGGTCTCCTTGAATTTCCCTGACCAAGGAAGAAGAGAGAATGCACCAGCCATGACTTCCCTGGAACTAGACACTAGACTCCTATTTATGCAGGCCAAAATCCCATTGGCTTTTTTAGCTGCCACATCACATTGTTGGCTCATGTTTAACTTGTTGTCCACAAGGACTCCATGACATTTTCCACATGTACTGCTGCTAAGCCATGCCCACATATTATCCCGCATATTCTTATTCCTGAGTGATATGGTTGTGTGAATGGAGTAACCTTTGTTCATTCTGCTGCTTTCCGCATCTGTTGTCCATGCTACTGTGCCCTCAATACAGTAAGTTCATGAGCCCATGTGATCCAGGGAATTCAACTAGTTTTTTCTTATTAGCTACACCTATCTCCTGCATTTCTCCTGTTGACTGGTGTACTTCCCTCCCCTCCCTTTGCAGTAGGGCCTGGTGGTTTTGATATAAGAGGGTGGTGAATCCCAATGTGGGAATTTAGGCTGAATGTCATAGGAACTGTCCAACATGCTGAACCTTATCCCCAGAACAGATTCCACATTTTGGGAAATACCTTTAAAGTTTACATTAACTCTCAGGCCCGATTCACTGTCTTTCCAGCATGGAATGCACCAGCCACTGCCATCCCTCATGACAAGCTTGTGGCCTCTCCAACTTTAATGAGTACTGTGCAATGTAAGTTTTCACTGTGGATTTCCCCCCTTCTAGCATTTAGCCACCTTCATCATGGATAAAAGTGAAGCCATTGTGACAGTGGATGATGCCATCAGGAAGCTGAAACAGCTTAACTCCAAAGAGAAGATCTGGGCACAAGAGATGCTGTTGCAGGTGAACGACAAATCTATTCGACTGCTGGACTGTGAAACTCAGGTGAGCAGCAAACCATCTCCTTCAGAAGGTAGAGCAGTGGCTCTCAATCTGTGGGTCCCCAGATGTTTTAGTCTTCAACTCCCAAAAATTCTAACAGCTGGTAAACTGGCTGGGATTTCTCCGAGTTGTAGGTCAAAACACTTGGGGACCTACAGGTTGAGAATCACTGAGATAGAAGAAGTACAGTATGCAATGCCTGCCTATAGTTAAGAAATCCACTGCATACTTTTTCTCATTCAGCTAAATAACCACAGCAGGTTTCTACAAGGGTTTTAAGCTGGACCAAATTAATGCAACCATAACAAAAGACGAAAAGTAGATTGATTTCAGTATGTGTACGTGTGGGACAAGTCTGTTGCCTGTGCTATTTCTGTCCCTACAAAGGGCTGACCTAATCAAGCCAGCAGATGAATTAGATGTTAATGGAAATACATTCTGCTCCACAAAAGCACTTTGTGCCGGGTTATTGGCATTAGAATGGTATTAAGAGGCGTAGACTATATTTGGAGTGTCGCTTGGAAATACTTGATTGGAAGGATTTTTGTAAAGTAGCAGAAGAGGTGGGTGGTTAATTCTGTTTTTCCAAACATGGCCTTGCATAGTTTTGTTGTTTAATTAAGAACAAAACACTGGTACTCTGATATGGCAAGCTAAAGATAAAACAAGTTACGGGAAAATAAGTCAGGCTTATTAAATGAGGTGGAAGTATTTGGTCTGGATTACTAAATCACATCACCACCTCTTCTTCTGGAATTAAGGTTGTGTTTCTAGCTGTGAACTTAACTGTGTAGCCTCCCTTCAATCTGCCTTCCAAATCAGTTTGATTTGGGAATGGCAATCCATCGCAACCAGATACCAGAATGTATTTTTTCATTTAGACAAGCTATTTGGCTGTATTTTACAGAAGGAGAAGTAATGGATAGGGTTAACGAATTTACCGTGTGTTATTTCCCATTCAGAGATATTAAAACAAACTAAATTACGTGAGATTACAGCATGGGATGGAAGTGGAATGGAGCAGTTTTGTGCATCTCCTTACGAAAATGTTGCCTCTGCTTTGCATCACTGTGAAGCATCCAGAAGGCTAATTTTTGCCAGGAATCATTTGGACCATCTCCCTCATAAGAGCATAGCAGATCCTATTCAAAGTAAAAGTGTGAGGGAATGAAATGCCATTGTATCAGTTGTCTCCTTCCTGAAATATGATGTTGTTTGCTTTATATTGTTTTATGATGTTGTCTTATGAATTTTACTGTGCTGTATTTTAAATCATGTTGATAGGGCTTACAGCTGCCCCAAGTCCCTTCGGGGAGATGGAGGCGGGATACAAAAATAAAGTTGTTGTTGTTGTTGTTGTTGTTGTTATTATTATTATTATTATTATTATTATTATTATTATTTTACTACTACTACTACTACTACAATGATCGAATTGCCACCCAAAATTGTTTTCAGCCCCTTGTTCATGTTGCCTTTCAGGAAGAGCTAGAAGACTTCCTTCTGCCAACAGTCCAGCATTGCCAAACTGTGCTGAATCAGATGCGGTACTCATCCATACTCCTGCTGGTGTGTCAGGATTCGGAGCAGCACAAGCCTGACATTCATTTCTTTAACTGCGATGAGGTGGAGGTAAACAGAGGTCATCTAAGCTCACTGGGTGGTAAGGGAGGAAAGGGAGGAAACATTCTTCTGTCAGCAAAGCTCTGGCTACAATGGAGATCCCTTCTGCTTGCCCAGAATGTCTGTCATGGGTCCTGCAAGAAGGGTCCAGCAAAGCTTATGTGGGCATTTTGTGCAGATTGCTACAGAAGTATTTCTCAGTCTGTGTGATGGGTAAATTGTGGGCCAAAAGCCGCATATGGCACCCAGGGCTGATTTGGCACATATGGCACCCACACTCATCCCTCTCTCCAATTTTCAAAAAGCAAATTTTTACTTTGAAATGTCTTCAAATAATTTTTTTAAGTTATGGAGGGGCCCCCTGGACTCCCGAGAAGCTTTTAAAAAACCAACTTTTCAAAGGCCAAAAATGTCTTTTAGGGAACTCACAAAGCTTTTTAGGGAACCCAAAATACCCCTTGACCTCTAGATGGCCTTTGGGGGCAAGAATTTTGACTTTATAATGGGAGGGAACAGAATGGGGGGATGTAGCCTTCCAAGGTCCCTGTGAGATTAATATTGTCCCTTAGACTTCCTCTGAAGCTTTGTAAGTAAACTCAAAAGAATAAGGGATTTTAATCCCTAATTGGAGAACATATCTTGCAAGTACATATTTTTTACTTTTATATTACTCTGTCAATAATTTTGTAAGTACTATAAATAGCCATATGTAATGGAGATGTTGTAGGCACATATTTGTCTCTGTTTCTCCTATGTTATGTAATATATAACCATGAAGTAAAAATACACAAATCTGATGGCTGCTAGAGGCTGAAGGTCCAAATTTAATGTGACAGGAAACTGATACAATGCACCATTGAATGTATGACTTGCCAGTCCACAACATTTGGGAATTCTTACTCTGTAGTCATATAATATTGTTTTCAGTGTATTTGTAGCTTTAATATTTTTGATATACCAGATATTTTCATGTTGCTGCCGGAGTGATTTCCCCAAAAGGAAAATATATGCTTATGTGCATCTCCGAATTGTCTACTAATTTGTAGTGACCCCATAAACTTTATAGGATTTTTTAAGACAAGGAATATTCTGAGATCCTTTTTCTGAAATAGAGCCAACATTCAAGAACTAATCAGGGACGACTGTGTTTAGCTTCAAAGATCAGATGGGATCTGGTACTTTTAGGGCAGGTTTCCCAAACTAAGGCAATGGGCCAGATGTGACCCTCCAAGGTCATTAACCTAGACCCTACCCTAAACTTTAGATTTAGGGTCACCCAAAGTCTGAAATGATATGAAGGTACACAACAACAACAATCCCAATTAACTTGACTATCTCATCACCCAAAAGCAATCCCACACTTACCATTGAAACACAGTTAAAGTTTATGATGGTTAAAACTGTTCTTCATTTTAAATATTGTGTTATTCTTTCTTTTTTGCACTACAAATAAGATATGTGCAGTGTGCATAGAAATCTGTTCCAAGCTTTTTTGAACCACAGTCCGTCCCCCCAAACGTTTGAGGGACCATGAACCAGCCCTTGACTTACAAGATTTGAGAACCCCTGATTTAGGGTATTTGAGCCACAAAAGTATATGCATGAGAAGAGTATAAAAAGAGCCTGGTTCTTATATTATAAAAAAGAAAACCGTTTCTCTGTCCACTTTCTCCACATCACACATCTCCACACCTGTGTTACACCCATCCATTCTCAGTCCCAGACACTGTAGGGAGCACACAATGTGTGTGCGCATGTTTGTATTTCCTTCAGCTTGAAATACTAAGAACTGAGACAATAACCTTTCAAAATAACATTGCAAAGTTCCTCCTAGGTTGTAAAGAGGGGAAGAGGAATTGATGGCATTGTAAAATGCCAGCAAACCAGCGCCCTCCAGAGGCAGATTTTCTCCTGTTGTCTGTCATTCATTGTATATTTTCTGCATGAGCTCTAAAACATGAAAGCTTCACAGCTTTTCTTTACATGAGTCTAGAGCAAGGGTCCTCAAACTAAGGCCCGGGGGCCAGATGCAGCCCTCCAAGGTCATTTACCTGGCCCTCGCTCAGGGTCAACCTAAATCTGAAATGACTTGAAAGCACACAACAACAATAACAACAACAACAACAAAACAACAATCCTATCTTATCAGCCAAAAGTAGACCCACACTTCCCATTGAAATACTAATAAGTTTATATTTGTTAAGATTGTTCTTCAATTTAATTATTGTATTATTTTTAAGTGTTTTTTGCACTACAAATAAGATATGTGTAACATGCATAGGAATTCATTCATGTTTTTTTCAAATTATAATCCGGCCCTCCAACAGTTTGAGGGACTGTGACCTGGCCCTCTGTTTAAAAGGTTTGGGGACCCCTGGTCTAGAGGCAAACCCATCTACAAAATACTTTTAGCACCTCTCTAATAGTGTGGTCCAATGAAGTTGAATTCCCTGAAACACATTGTGCCTGCTTTTAAACTAAAATTATTCTTTCTAACCATGAAAGGAAGGTATGTGTTGTATAATACGTCACATTGCTTGAAAGCAGCTTGTGTTTGTAAGGCAGAATAATCATTTGCATCTTTACATTTGTGTCTTTTCTGCTACCTGTCTTTTCCATTTCTCAGACCTCTCTGATTTTTGTTTCCTTTTCTTTAGGCAGAGATGGTTCACGAGGATATAGAAAGTGCACTTGCTGACCATAAATTTGGGAAGAAGGTACGACCGCAGACACTCAAGTAAGTGGCTGCTGGAGACAGGTAGTCTCTACCTTGTGGGAAGAGGCATTGCCAATTGCAACACAGCATAGAAGTCTCCTAGGCTCATGATCCACCCTGACTTTAATTTTCCGATCCATGTGTGAGTTATTGAAGGTTTAGATGTGCATTTACAGATGAGCTCATTAGAATTAATGGCAAGCAAAATTATACACAAAGCTATGCAATCTGAAATTGTTTGAATGAGAGAAGCAAAATAAAAGGAAGGTGTGGCATGAATTTCCAATGGCTGCCGAAACAGCTCTTTGCCCCAGAGATTTATCCTTGATATATTCTAATCTGAAAGACATGAGTCATCCTCAGGGGTCCCAATAACAGAGACAACAGCAACTCTCATATAGCAACGTCATGTACTTGAATCAGTTGTCTGATGTCATTGAACCAAATGTCATGATCTCACTTCTGCTGTTGGGACACAGAACTTCAATGAATGGCTTTTATAAGGAATTTCACTTGTCCAACCTTAGTTAAGATTTTGGTGTAGTTGTGTCCCAATCTTTTTTGGTAATGTTTAAGCAGGGAGATTATTTAGACAGGCCAGCACTACTGCATCCTTGGTAGCAGTAGCTAAAGAAAGTAATTTAATATCCACAGAGTTGGGAAGTAAAAAATTATAACTTTCCAGCACCTGTTACTTTGGAAAGCTAGTGAAGAAAAAAGAAGTCAAATTTCAAAAATAAGGCAACAAGCAAGCGTAAAGTTACTTTACTCATGTACTTGTTTCCTGCTACTTTTACAATTTTTAAAGGACATTTTAGAGACATTTTGAAACAGGAATGTTTCAGATTGGATGCCATTCTCTTTAATTCCAAGGATTTCCTGTGAATGTGTAATGGAAAGCAATAGAAAAAGTAACAAACAGATCAGTAAACAACATAGTATGTTGCCCTTTCAACTTTCTATGCATATTCCTACCACTGAACTAGTATGTGCCATACAGGCAAATAATGTTATGGTTACTATCCCAGTTTCTTTGTAGGTGGATTAAACCTCCCAGGTAATCTGCTATGGTTCCGTGAAGTAGAGATAGTTCTAAGGAGACTCTGACTTGGATCCTAAAATAAATCAACTTAAGAAAGTTCAAGGAAGTTAATTTCCTATTCATCTTCTCCTCTCTCCATCCAGCAGCTCCATAAACAGTTTCTCTTGATTGTTAGGAGGATTTCCTGAACAATGTGGGGTGGGATGTTGGTTGATAGGCAGCTACTAGGAGAGAGCAAATTGCCCCAAATACAGCAGGGTTCTCAAAACCTATTAGTGTGTGTGTGTGTGTGTGTGTGTGTGTATATATATATATATATATATATATATATATATATTCATGGAGGTAAAGCTCCCTCCAGTTCTCTTCTCCTTGCAGCTACCTCCCCACATTATTCAGAAGGGGTCTGACCTCCATGAAAAACTTTTCAAGGATTCAGTATTTATTTATTTATTTCCAGTATATATATTCCCCCTTCTCACTCTGAAGGGGATTAGAGCAGATCACAGAACACATACACGGCAAACATTCAATACTGTTATACACCGTCAAGACAGACAATTGTACATAGATAGAGGTATATATAGACTTTCCCATCTTCAGCATCTTGGAGGCTGTACTTGGTTCTAGCTACCGGGGGGGGGGGGTGACTGCTGTCACTCCACTTTCTCTGTCAAAAAGCTTTTGTTCATATTTTTCTGGCATGTCCTTATTGGTGCCTTAAATACCTCCCTGCTTACCAGTACCTATTTATCTACTCACATTGCTGTTTTTGAAACTGCTAGGTAGGCAGAAGCTGGGCTAAAGGCCAGGAGCTCACCCTGACCCAGACTTTGAACTGTCAACCTTTCATTTGGCAAGATTTACTGCAGCCTGCTGTGCTAAAGCCCATCCCTAAATAAAGCAGGGTTTAGTAGTGAAGCAGAAGGGACAGGAAACATTATACTGCTAATGTCCTTGTATTAACAGATTAGGATCCAAGACAGCCTGTTTTTAAGTTAGGTACCTATTCTCATAAATGATTTTTAAAGGCAAGGAATACATGGAGGTAGTTTTGTCAGTTCCCTCTATAGCACCTGGTATTTATTGACAGAAGATCACCAATTAATACTTAGTGATGTGAACTATATGTCAGAGGAAAGACCTGATAAAATCACCTCAGAATATCCCTTGCCTAAGAAAGCACTATGAAATTTATGGGGTCACCATATGTTGACACACCCACACCAATATCAATCAAGTGTAAGGACATATCACTGAATACTAATGTTAGGATCCTCCATGCTAGAGTATTTCCTGTTATATGTAAGAATATAAAATATGGACAATGAGGAAGGATAGCTGGCAGGAATAAAATCAACTCATTTGAAATGTGATGCATTCAAATATCAAGGACTACCATGGACTACCAAAATGAGAAATATGTGGGTTGGAAAGCAAATCAAGTTTGGATTTTCACTAGAAGCCTCGTAGTGGCTGTCATACTTTAAGCATCTTGTGAGATGTCATGAGTCATTGTAAAGTTGGTTTCAAAAAAGGGGAAAATGCAATACATGTGGATTGATTCAAGCAAGGAAGCAGGGGAATTGAGCTTGTAAAACCTGAGCAGGGCTTTTGATAACAGGACATCTTGGATGACTTTCAGTCATAGGGTTGCCATAAATTGAAGCCAACAATGGCAACTAAAAAGTTATCTAAGCCATGCAGCTGAGGGGGAAAGGCAGAGAGAGGAGAGATACTAATGCTTTTATCTTAAGCCAGTTTGAGTCTCCTTCGAGAGAGATAAAGTGGAGTATTAATAATATTGATGATGATGATGATGATGCAGCAAATTGATTTTTTTTAAAAGTTGAAGAAATAGAGGGCAATGTTTTGCTGGGATTAGATGGGACTAGAGGTATAGGCAAAACTGCCCTCTAGAGATCTGTTTGCTTCCACTTAGGCTCCACATGTCTATTTGTAAACAATGCAAATGTTATCAGGATGCTGGATAAGCCTTCAATATTCTGTCATCCAAAGCAAATCAAACATGGGAAACTTCTACCTGGAATTTGTCACGACTCGGGTTTGCAGGTAGTGCATAAAAATATTATTGTGTCCAGCACTAGCAACCTAGTCAGGTTGAGGACTGAAAATGTAACTAAGGTCTACACTAAAAATGTTGAGTGTAGAGTTGAGGTCTGTTTCAGGAATCTCTGCAAGTATTGAAAAGAATAGTGTTCAATAACAGAGTTGAGGATTAGCGAGTGTCGTGTAAGTACATAGACAATACCTAATAAAGCTGTAGAAGTCGCAGGAGTATTCACATAAGATTTCCATCCGCCTGTGAGGGAGATTCCATAGCCTATAGGACTTTTCCCATGCTGTACCTCCACCCCAACTACTTTTTCAGTAAAAGCAGCAAAGCGTTCATATTTACCAAACTATAAGAAAACCAGCATGGTGTCGTGGTTTGAGCATTGGATTATAACTCTGGAGACTCAGGTTTTATTTCCTACTTGGCCATGAAAGCCCACTGGATGACTTTGAGCAAGTCACATACTCGCAGTCCCAGGAAATCCTGTGATAGGGTCACCATAATTTGGAAACAACTTGAGGGCACACAAAGACAAAATTGTGAATTCAATTAGACACAGCTTTGTTTTGTACTTTTTCATAATGTATTGTCAAAGGCTTTCATGGCCGGAATCACTGGGTTGTTGTAGGTTTTCCGGGCTATATGGCCATGTTCTGGAGGCAATTTTTCTCCTGACGTTTCGCCTGCATCTAGATCTAAAAGTTGCCTCCAGAACATGGCCATATAGCCCGGAAAAACCTACAACAACCCTTTTTCATAATGTTTGAAAATCTATTTATTTTGCACAATCTATATGTTTGCAAACACTTAGATTTTTGAACCCATTAACCTGTGCAGTTGGCTGTGAATCTTATCATGGGATGTCCTTTTGGGTCAGGGATTTGCTCTACAACAGCAGTTGTGACCTTTCTTTTAGGAAGAATTGATAAAATAAAATACAAAGGAGATTAACAATAAATTCATTCAATCTCCTTCAGAAAACTAAGTCAGTTGAATCTTCTGATAATTCAGCAAACCAGTGTACTGCTGCTTCCTCTACAGGGTAAACCAAGAGAAGATCAAACAGAGACAATCCATCCTCCCGCCACCTCAAGGACCAGCTCCAATCCCTTTCCAATATGAAACAAGAACTTCTCCAAAGAGCAGCCTGAATCGGGTGGCTCCTCCTTCACAGCAAAATGAGCCAGGTATATAAGGCAGTCGCTGGGGGTTGCCTTTAGGCAGATGAGTATTGCAAGTGCCTGTAAATTGTTTGTAATCCACTTAGGAGTCCACAGGAGTCTTGCAGTTGCCTAACTTGTGAAAAGGAGGGCTGTTCCCCTGGATAGCACAAGGATGTCTACAGAAATGGAAATTCCCCATTCTTTTTAATTGACTTGTGAATTTTAAAACGCAATCCAAGCACAACTGTTTCCATATGGCAATTAAAGCTAAGAATGCATTCGCCCAAAAGGAATTCGGGTCTTCTTAATACGTGAAGAATCCCTAGTGGCCTTCCTTGTGCTAGATTCAGGTTAGAGAGAAGTCATCTGGATTCTATTTTAATATGAACTCATTTAGTTCACACTTAATGCAAACCAGAATGCAATTTTCCTTTGACCCCTCCCCCCAATCTGAACTTTGCAATGCAGTTTTCTTGTTGAAAGAAATTTGTAATGTAATGGGGAAAGTGTTTTTTTTTTAATTGCCATGAGTTCCACACAGGAAAAGATCCAAATTAAATAAATGTGCTTGTATAATGTCTATTTAGGGGAAAACACATACAGACATGCAGATGAATGTACATCCATGGGAGAATACATTTTTTAAAAAACACACATTCAAAAATACTTTGCAATGGTGTTTAACTGGAATTGAATGAATGTGTGCTTTATTTTTTTTCTACAGTTTTAGAACAGTGCAACTCATAGTGGTGGTTCATGGATCAGTGCCAGTCCATAAGCCATTAACTCTCAGCCCCTGGCAAGATTTCGGAAAAGAAAGAATCAAATGTAGCCACTGAGTGCAAATATGGCAATACTTTCTGACTCACTGCAAAAAGAAATCAGATATCTTGAGATACAGTGCTTTCGAAACTGAATTGGAGAGATTGTCCATCCCTATGATTGATGTTGTAGAGACCCATAACATGTGATAGCTCACTGAATCCATATCTCAGGTTGTGTCTCCTGTAGAAATAAAACCACCCCGATTTTTCAAAATGCTAACTACAAACAAAATGGTATGCTTTCTTTGGTAGCATTGCCAGAACTCAACCCAAAGAAACATCCTGTTCACCAGTCCCATAACAGTAGCTCCTGCACTAGGTCCACTTACACAGGTGGTCCAGAATATGGAAGTAACCATATAATCATCATCATCATTATTTATACCCCGATGATGATGATGATGATGATGATGATGATGGTGATATGGTTACTTCCATATTCTGGACCACCTGTGTAAGTGGTCCAGAATATGGAAGTAACCATATAATCATTAAGCCGGTCCAGGTCCCTCTATGGAGGTGAGAAGATCGGGATATAAAAGTTTTTAAATAATAAGTGGACCTAGTGCAGAAGCTACTGTTATTTATACCCCGATGATGATGATGATGATGATGATGATCATCATCATCATCATCATCATCATCATTATCACAATCATCATCTTTATTTATACCCCGCCACCATCTACCGGAAGGGACTTAGGGTGGCTCACAAAAACATGTTATCTGTAACATGTTACCTTTGTGTGTCATGAGAGCAACCCCTGGGGCGGGTTCCAAAATAGTATGCTGGTGTTCTTACATTTAACTTGTTGACTCGCATGAATCTCAATTTACATATACCCAAACATTTGAAGTCATCAGTAGCCATTCTCCTGGCCTGTCACCATAACCAGCTCGTTTTCATTTATGAGATAAAAGCAGCAATTTAACCTCGTTCTAACTGTAGTCATGGGGAGGGGATGTTTTATCATCCTGTGATCTCTTTGCTCCTTTTTTGCCCCTCCTGTACTGATGATAGTCTCCCTCATTGGAAAAGTCCCCTTATCCTCCAGGCACAAAGCTGGCCACATGTTCTTGCTCACTCTCCTACCCTTTTTGCTCCTCTTTGTATCTCAAGAGGGAGATGTTTTCTCTAAGCTTTCTTTCCAATTTGAAAAAGGGCCAGATGGGATACCTTCTGAGAGCAGGAGGGAGTAAATTCCACTGATGTCAGTGATTCCTGCTTTCTGAGCAGACATGTATTGGATTGAATACCTTGCCAAACACTCAGAAATGAGACAGAGAAAAGAAGGGACTTTCCTATTTCTATCCCAAAGCAGGAGTTATTTTTCTAGTCTGTCCCGGTGGTATTCCTGCAAGGAGGCTGAACTTTTATTCCCCCCATCCCCCACTCAGCCACAAGAATAATTGAAAAACAAGTATGTAGAAGTAAAATGCTTTGAATGCAATTTTCCTGCTTCTTGGACTAGATGACCCACGAGATCTCTTCCAACTCTTTGATGCTATGATTCTAAGAAAATGGACAAAAACCAATTTTATTCTATATAAGAATGATTATATCAGGGTGGTAAAGTATCATCATGGTGGTTTGAGAAGGAAGGAAAATACCTGCAGGGTCATCACACAGAGCTGTTCATGTTTCTATCTCTCTTTGAGAAAAGCAAACAAAAAAATCAGAAACAATCCAAACTCTGTGTGAAAGATATTATGTAACATCATTCTGTGCTAGCTGACAACATGTTTCCAGTCAGAACTCAAAGTGCTGGTAATGACATTTAAAGCCCTAGATAGCTTGGTATCTTCATATTTCAGTGAGCGCACCTCCCTGCCTGTGTTAGAGTTGAAGTCTCCTGGCAGGACCCTCTGTCTCCCAAATGTAGGAGCCACACATTATGGGAAAACATGGGAGAAAATCCTCCCCGATGTAGCGCCCCATTTTGGGAAAGCCTTCTCCTTAAGGACTCATTTGGAAACAGCACTTCGTTTTGGTGCCAAGTAAACAACATTTCCCTTTGAAAAACTGAGGGCAGTCACAGAGAAGGTCATTTTTGCAAATGTAGGCTTAAAATGACAACACATTGGTCGGGCCTGTGATCCAGCAACAAGTTGTAACCCAAAAGTAGCAAAGGCACAAACACTGAAGGCATGTAGCTTCTCTGAGACTGCTATTTTATACAGATTGAGTATCTCTTATCTTAAGTGCTTGAAACCAGAAGTGTTTTGAATTTTGAATTCCTTTTCCTGGATTTTGGAATACCGATATTTGCATAAGATACATAATGGAGATGGGACCCAAGTTTTAACATGAATTTAACTTGCGTTTTATGTACACCTTATATACATGCCCTGAAGGTAGTATTAATAGACAATAATTTTAATAATTTCGTACATGAAAAGGATAATATTATACACTGAACTAAGAGGAAGCAGTGATGTCACAATCCCAGCCACCCACATGGACAGTTTTGGATTTTGGATTATTTTGGAATTCCAGATAAGGAACAGTCAACTTGTATAAGCTTATGCAGAACTTGGTGGGGTGCAGATTTCCTTGGCATAGGAATGTGAGTGTGGGGAGAAATAAATCCCTTTGATAAATGTGATGCTAAGGTTTTTGACTGACGAGATAGAAGAGTATTCTGTGTGGATAAGGATGTCTTGCTCTGTCAGCTTCCTTACAGGTGAAAAATAAATTCCAATCTAAACTAGTAACTAATAATTTGAGATATATTCATTATTACATCATCATTTGTTTATTAATATAGTGCCATCCCTGTACATGGCACTTTTCAAGTAAAACCAACAACAGCTCCAAGTTCTCAGACTTCTAATCTAATGACGATATGACACAAAAGGAAAGGGTGGGGAGAGAGGATTATGTCCAGCAGATCCTCTCTCCATTACATAACTTGCAGGCAGGCTTTGTGATTCATTAAATGTCTTTCCTGCTTTCTGCCGTCTACCTCTTTTGGTCTGCATTCTTACTTCTTGTCACAAATTTGGTTCCAAAAAACAAATGACTAGTTTTCTTCTGAAATTTGTCACTGCAAATAAGAATGTTTACCCAGAAACAATGCATGCAACGAAATGCACGTCTGCTCCTATAGTCAACTATCTACCATTTGAATTTTTGCCAGTTACCTGTCCATCTGTGCCTTTATTATAGAAATACTGCTTGTTTCACCTTCTCAGGGAAAGATTGTGGAGAGGATTGTGCAAGTTCTTACAGGCTTCCTTTTGGGTTATGTATAAGCCTGTATTATACAGCAGTCATGCAGAAATCCAAGCAACCTGAGGCCATCAGATAGTTATGTATTTGTTTTGTTCCTTCATTCCATTTTCACATATCCCTGCATAGTCCTCATCATTTTGATCTTTTCCTCAATTAAAGCACAAAATCCTAAAAATTTGCTAGAAAGATGCAAGGGAAGGATTATGTGAATAACCAGGTGTCAGTGGCTATTCTTGGCCTGATGGTTTGTGGCTAAAAACCTATAGAAAGTCAATAGAGCTTTGTTGGAGGCACGTAGAGAATTGCCAAGTTGCTGTTTCACTGGATCTTTTCTTGCACACACAGCATAACATCAATCTGACATGCAGCAATTTGAGAGGTTACATTTATCCTTTTAATTGTACATTCACACACTATCTTTTATACTACATACCTATGGCACTTTGATACCAATTTAACTGCCTTGGCCCTTTCCTGTGGAAACCTAGGATTATGTAGTTTCATGGGATATGTAGATTTTTTGGCCAGATAATGCCAGTTCCTCACCAAACTACAGATCACAGGATTTCTTTGGAATGCTGCAAAGACAAAGTGATATCAAAGTGCTAGAATTTGCACACTATGAAAGAGATTACTCTCCCCTCCATCTCTTCCTTTCTCTCTGTTAACGCTACCTGCTTAGTTTCTGCATAATGGACTGCCACTTTATGTTGGGCTCAATGTACCTCTCCCCTCTTCTGACCATAGGGCAGCATGTGAAGTGCTACATGTTGACTCAATGCCATTTTGGTGTAAGTAGAGAAGACTTCTTCCTCAGATAATCGTCAATCCTTGCCCATTGGGTTATGTATAAGCCTGTATTATACAGCAGTCATGCAGAAACCCAAGCAATCTAAGCTTCTTCCCCATTTTGTAAGTCAACACATTGAAGGGCATTTGGTTTAAGAGAGGGGCAGGCATTGTTTGTGTCCATATCAGGCTTCTGGATTGATTTTAGATGCAGCAGATATGATATCATCTGAACCTTCTGTCCTAACACTATTACACTTTTCTTTTAAGAGTGCAACAACCTGATTTTGCTTCATGGGTCCAGAAAGACACATATTTGGGTAGTAGTGGAAGAGCAATTGCATTATTCAGAGTACTGAGACACTTGCTACACTGAAACCAAACTTCATAAAAGAGGTGGAGCGTTGTTAAGTCACAACAGGAGAACTGCCTCCATGCGTGTTGTTTCCTTATTGCACCTAGCAGAACAGAGCACATTGAGAAAGCTTCCATTGGCATGTGATGCATCATCCCTCTGTGATCTTTACTTAGCAATGTTATTCCTAGTGCCTTTCCCTTGATTTCCATTGCAAACTGTCATAAACCCTCCATATATTAATATCTTTAGCAAAATTTAGTAGATTTGACAACATTTTCTTAAAAAGCAGATATTTACAGTCTATGCCTGCTTTATCACTGATAACCAATAAGCTGATTTTGTGCATTTGACAGAATATGACCGACGAAGCTCAAGCTCTCAGGATCCAGAAGAGGCCCGTGCTCTTTTTGCACAGAAGATTGAGAAAGAAACGGTTAGTGATAACGGTCTATCTATCTATCTATCTATCTATCTATCTATAGTGTGTGTGTGTGTGTGTGTGTGTGTGTGTGTGTGTGTGTGTAAAGATGGGAGAATGAGCTTACAATTTCATTAAAAATGAATTTTAATAACTGTTTCACATGTCAAGCTTTCCATATAGCAGAGAAATGGGAAAAGATTCTTGTACTACTTTCCTGAGCACAAAGTTGAACTTTGGAATTCACTGCTGAAGAATATAGTAATGGCTGCCAACTTGGATAGCTTTAAAATGGGATTGGGTCCCTTTATGTGTTTGAGGGGTGACAATATCTCCTAGTTTGTAGGCTACTCAGCAGGCTATGTGCCAACTCCATTATTAGAGGCAAAATACAACAAAATCCAAAGTACATATCACAGCAATATCTTTATTAGCTCAACCAAATGGCAGTAAAAGGTATCACCAGAAGGTATATTTTGGATTTAGTTGTATTTTGCTGTATGGTTGCTCTTAAATATTCTTTTAGAGACAGTATATTTATTTTGTGAGAGACAATTTAATATGGCAATTTGATTGATAGATTATTATTATTATTATTATTAACTTTATTTGTACCCCGCTAGCATCTCCCGGAGGACTCGATGCGGCTTACACAGGCCGAAGCCTCAAAACACAATACAATAGAGAATATAACATCACAACAACAAGGCAAATCAAACAATAAGCAAAATAACATAACACCGCAATACTAAGTAAATCAAACAATAAGCAAAATAACAACAATGGCAGTACATCAGGACATTATTAAAAACTGGTTCGGCCGGCGCACTGGGGTACAAGGGTTAAAAGTGCTGAATGGCAGGAGGCACGTAGGGTTAAAAGTGCGATGTGCAGCGACAATTTGTTATGCTAAAGTGCTACTAGGACTTGGGGTGGGGATTCCTAGTCTGGGAAGGCACAACGGAACAGCCAAGTTTTTAAGTTCCTTCTGAAAATGGCTAGAGTGGGGGCCTGTCTGAGATCTTTTGGGAGGGCGTTCCAAAGTCGGGGGGCCGCCACAGAATTAGGGTGCAACTGCACTGTAGAATTAATGCAGTTTGACAACTGAAAAAGAGAGTGTAGTTACTATCACCTCCTGGTGGTAGGCTTGCTATAGGCAGTTGGGTGGCCATTGTATAAACAGAATGCGGAACTAAATAGGACTAAATAGCACAATTAACATCACACCTGATTTGGCCATTGAAAGGGAAACAAGGTGGACTTTGAGAGTAACTTACACAACTTTCATTATTTGTGTATTCTCCCCATATCTCTTTTTGCAGCAAATCTTAAATTGCACCCTAGATGATATTGAGCTGTTTGTTGCCAAGCTTCAAAAAGCAGCCGAGGCATTTAAACAGCTGAACCAGAGGAAGAAAGGAAAGAAGAACAAGAAGAAAGGGCCAGCAGGTAGGGAGCCATGAGTTTTGCGGGGGGAATCTGTATGTTTGTTGAAAGGATTTCTCATTCCAGTCAGTGGGATTTACTCTTTGAGAACTGTGGATTAAATCCTAGCCTTTGGTCGTGTTCAAAATAGGCCAGCAGCATTTTAAATGTCTCCTAACTCTGGAGAATCTTGCAAAAAATAAAGGAGTGAGCAACCAGTAAGCTAAAATTTGGCCCTCATTTGGCCTTTTATCTCCCCCCTCCTCCCATTTTTAATCCAGGAGAGATTTTTAAATTGATCTCAGTTAAGTTCAAAGGGAGAAATCCTAAATAAATTATTTCTTTATTTCATATGTAATTGTTTTACTGGGGAGCCACCATGTTGTATTGGTTTGAGTGTTGGACTACAGCTTCAGAAGATGTAGTCTGCCTGCAGCCACCCAAGGGAATGCACTGGGTGGCTGCAGGCAAATTAAAACCTCTCAACCTTAGTGGAAGCCAATGGGAAACCTCCTCTGAATAAATCTTGCCACCACAAATCAGAGACAATTTGCAGACACATAACAATAAGAAATGTTATGCATATCATGTTTTTAGTTCCCTGATTCTGAAAACAATTCTAGATCTGAAAAAGAGGGTGAGGAATAGAATCCCATGACAGATTTGTGTGACCTCAATTCGCATCTCAGGAATAAACGGTTACCAAATGCTATAATGTAAGGATGCATTATGAACTTCAAATCCCATAGGATGTGGTTATAGCAGCTTTTTTCCTGTTAGAAATGACTTGGGAAACTGCAAGTCACTTCTGGTATGAGAGAATCGTCTGCAAAGGCATGGCCTAGGGAATGCCTGGATGTTTTACTATCCTGAGGGAGTCTTCTCTCATGTCCTCGCATGTGAAGCTGGAGCTGACAGACGGGAGCTCACCCCGCTTCCCGGATTTGAACTGCCAACCTTTCGGTCACCACTGAGGGCTCCACTATAGCAGCTAAAGTGTTATGATTCTGCAGTCGAAAGGGCCCCGAGAGAGAGCGAAGGATCTCTCTTGTGTTCTTCCAGGTTTGTGTTATCTATGCATCATGGAATGCTGCAAGAGCCATCCAGCCCCCTAGGGGCTCTGTTTCTGAATCAGACTGGAAGGTGTTGAAAGAATTGACTGGAATGGTAGTGAGATATTGACCATCTGAGACACTGTGAGAGATCAAACATCTGAGAAAAATTCAATGGGTTCTGACCTCCTAAACTGATGTCTGGGGAATGGGTTTGGCATCTAAAAATAAAGGGTATTGGAAAGCTTTCTTCACATGCACACAAACAATGAATCAATTAAATTTTGTTATTAACTGCAAGATGCAATAAATGCTCTTCCTTTTGCTGATTTTACTACCTTTCTTAAAACAAGCGTTATTTTTTTAATGGTCCCCTCAAGAAATCAATCCTGTCTTAACAACTTCTTTCTTTCTGTTTTTCTTATCTAAAGAGGGAGTTCTGACTTTAAGAGCAAAACCCCCAAGCGAAGCTGAATTCATTGACTGCTTCCAGAAAACCAAACTGGCACTAAATCTGTTGGTAAGAAGCAACTTGTGTTGCATGATTTGTATTCTTCTTAACTATACAGGCAATGGTATACCTCTGTACTTCATGTCATCATTCTGTAGTATTATTTAGGTATTCAGCAGGGTGCTTCTCCTGATGGGTTTGCTTCTGTAAGTAGAATTGGGTGCAATCTCACTTCTCTACTATAATCCTACCCCAACTCCAAAAACCTATGTCAGGAGTCAAGGAATCCCTTCAGAACCAGTTTTAGGCAGCTCTAAGGTCTCTGGCCCCTTTGTGTGATATTTTGTAAGCCATCCCGAGTCCCTATGGGAAGTGGTGCCGGGGTATAAATAAAGTATTATTATTTTATTATTAGGGGGAATTGGGAAAGAGTAAGGGAGAGAATGTTTTATATAAGTTTCATTTTTTACATTCAAAGGTCACTTTGTCTCCTGGGGCCCTTGGATACTACACAGTGATATCGCTAGGATTGCATTTTAACTGCTGTCATTCCTCCCCATGGGATTATGGGGTTGTTCCAGTGTGCCTTCCCAGAATAATGAACCCTTAGCACTTTGTCCTCCAAAGCACTTTATATTGATTTAGGACTGCTTGTATGTTCCCACTAATGCCCCACCTCCTTTATCTTGTCCATACCCAGCATTATTTTAAAAATTTAATTACATTGGCCTAGCCACAGATTTTAAATGTGTATTGTGCTATGTTACTCTGTGCATGAGATTTATTTTAATTGCTTTGTATTGTTGTTGTTATTGCTTGTATTGTTGTATTGTGGGCTCGGCCTCATGTAAGCCGCACCGAGTCCCTTGGGGAGATGGTAGCGGGGTATAAATAAAGTTTATTATTATTATTATTATTGATGATGTTGTTGTTATTATTATTATTATTATTATTATTATTATTATTATTATTATTATGGGGTATGCAATTTAAGACAGTGTAGTTAGAATTCTCTAAGAGAGGTCCAGTGCTTCACCAGACTACAAATCCCAAGATTCCATGCAATGCAACCATGAGTACTCAAGCCAAATCAGGGAGCTGTAATTGTGTGGTGTCGAAGGGTCCTCAGAATCAAAACAAAGCAAACAACTAAATATAAGTGTGATTTGCAACATACTGCTGCTGTTCCTCTGGGAAGCGCCTTACTGCCATTGTTGTAATTTGCATGCTTTTATCTTCTTTTATAGATGAATAGTTGTTTTTAAAAAATAACAGAAAGGGAAACTGCAGACACTTTTTCCAAACCTTTTTCTACAATCATGTTCATAGCACTGGCTGAGAAAAAGAAAAGAGAGGGGAGCACAGCTAAATGAACCCTCTTCCCATTCCTGGCCATCTGATGGGGTTAACCTTTTAGTCTTTAATGTTTAGCTCTGCAAATCTAAATGTAGCATTATCGCCATCTACAAATATTGCACTATTTATTGTCAAAGGCTTTCATGGCCAGAATCACTGGGTTGTTGTAGGTTTGTATGGCCATGGTCTAGAGGCATTCTCTCCTGACGTTTCGCCTGCATCTATGGCAAGCATCCTTGGAGGTAGTGAGGATGCTTGCCATAGATGCAGGCGAAACGTCAGGAGAGAATGCCTCTAGACCATAGCCATATAGCCCAAACAAACCTACAACAACCCATTGCACTATTTGTTGGGAGGAGAGAGATAATATTTTGAGGACACCAATTGCTTGCTTGCTTGCTTGGAGATAATTGTTTGTCAGTATTGGTTAGTGTGATCTAAGTAACATTTGATATTCCCCATTTATTGGAATTCCAGTTCCCAGAGAGGGTGAGAAGGTCAGAGCCAGGATCAATAAGCAACCTGGCGCCTGTTCATATTGCCGGCCTTCAATGGTGCCACAATGTCACTCACAGGAGAAATAGTTAACTAGTTTGGGGAAAGCTAGGCAGGATCTGGTCCTGCATTGAGTTGCTGCCATTTCTGTTTTGACAAAGAGGTGTTTTGTTTGCCATCACAACAAGCGCTCAGCAATGTAAATAGGAGGCACATTCATCTCGGCGACCCGTCAGCTGCTAACGCAGGACATTTGACTTCCTTGTAAATCCCTGTCATTGTTCTTCCTTTGCAGTGCAGCCATTTCCAGATATAAATATCTGAGGCTTTGGAAGCACCAGTGATTTGCAGTGGGTGTCATTACATTTAAGACAAATGCCATTTCACAGATTTAAAAAGCTCCTCACTATTTGTTCTTCATGGTTCTCTTGCTTCACAGATTAACAATTCAGACTTGGAATCCAAATGGATATTTAGAATGGAAGTCACTTGGTGAAATGAATAGCCTTTTATTGTTTTTATTATTTTACAAACTATTAATATTCCCTATTTCCCTTTTTGGGGGTTTCTTAGGCCCCTTCTACAGTGCCATATAATCCAGGTTATTAAATCAGATAATCCTCATTATCATCTTTGAACTGTATTATATGGGTCTACATTGCCCTATAAACTGGTTCAAAACAGATAATTGGATTTTATACTGGAGTGTAGAAGAGGTCATAGAAGAGGCCTTAGATTCAGTATTTGTTCTCATAAGGAGACTTTCTCCTTTGCAGAGCTTCATGAAGTCCAGCAACTCTTTCCAATATTGATCAGCAATATCTCTAGAACACATGTGTCAAACACAAGGCCCGCAGGCTGAATGCAACCTGTCACATCATCTTATGTGGCCCACGAGCCTTTCAACATAGTTACATTTATACAGTCTTAAAATTACAAACGGCCCTTTGAAACCAACCACAGGCTGATGAGGCTTGCAATGGAAATGGGATTGACACTCCTGCTCCAGAAGCTCACAAACAGGGCAGTGCTGGTGTTGGTCCTCACTATTTGTTTTTCATGATTCTCTTGCTTCTTCTACACATGGACATGACAATGACTGACTCTGGTTTATAGTTAGGTCATTCCTCTAATTTAATTTTTATAGGGATGAATGCTTCCTCCCATCTATTTCTATTTCTATCTAGCTGTTCTCTTCACTCTGTTGCCCACAGTTGTGAGATCAGGAGCTCTTTTATAGTTGCCCCCACATATAAGGAATGTCCTCCTCCTGAATTCTTTGTATTCATTTACATATCAAGCAACTTCCTGTACATATCAAGCAACTTTGACAGGTGTTTCAATTTTAATTTGTTGTTTTTATTGTTGGCTTTCAACCAGCTGAATATTTTATATAAATATTTGCCATATCATTGATTTAGTTGTTTTTCTGTTGTTAATTTTGTGGTTTTTATTATTGTAAACCATAAGTATGGAAATCTGATTAACAATCAAATAAAGCTAAACTTAATAACCTTCATTACATCAAAAGCAGACTGGAGATTTGTGGCTAGGATAGTTTCCACTCACTGAGAATAGTAGTTTGAAAATTATTACAAGAATCCTTAATAAATGGCCTTTGGTTTCCCAAGAGAAAACTATATTATTTCTTTTTTAAAGTTTTTATTAGTTTGTTGAAATAGCATATGCTAAGATCTCAGCATATGCTATCAAGAACAAGAAAACATTTTACATTTTATAAAAGAAATTCCATTCCAAGTTATGCTGGAAGTCCTACGAATTACTAGAGATAACGTTTTTCTCAGTTTTGTGTAGGGCAACAGCAGATGCAGCAGCTTTGAGTCCCCCCAGGGGTGAGAAAGGTGGTATATAAATACTGTAAATAAATAAATACAACAATATGTGAATCATAAAATATGTACATGCTTAACTCATGAATGTGGAGAGCTGATTGTAATACAATTTAAAAGAGTTTGCATTGTGTATGCACAATCAGAACCCAGTGACCCATGTAGACTCATGCAGGCCCGTAGCCAGGATTTTGTTTCGGGGGGGGGGGGGGGCAGAATTTTTTTCAGGGGGGTTTCGGGGGGGGGGCTGAGTTTCAGGGGGGCTGAGTCTGAGTGAAAGAGGGTCTACCCTAGCAAACCTTTTGTATCATTACCCTAATACTCCCATGCATATGGGATATATTGAGTATGGTGATCAGATCATGATATGAATAAATATAACAGTTTAAATAATGCAACAGTAAGGCCTTTTCATGAACCACCATGAGAATTGGGGGGGGGGGGGCTGAAGCCCCTCAAGCCCCCCCCCCCCCCCCCCCCCCCGGCTACATGCCTGGACTCATGTATAGGTCAACTTCATATATAAGTCAAAGCAAGGTTTTGGGGAGCAAAACTATGGTTTCTGATGAGCCAATGATAAGTTGAGAGTCATTCCATAGAGAAGCAAAAGTACCAATGCCACCCCTAGGGAACAGCCCCACCAGGCCAGTGCCTTCATTTTCCCGCCAGACATTCAAGATCCTAGACACAGCACTACGATGGAGAGAGTAGAGGGGATCCGTACTTCTTTTAGGTTCTCCTGGGATGGATTATGCTTTCACCTTTTGCCACTCTACTCTAGAGAAGGACATGGTTCCTTTTTTATATAAAAGTCAAGTACCGTACTCACATTGCCTAAAAATGTATCCATGAGTATATAGGGTAATTGGACTCCCATGCCAGTGTTAACACCCCACTGATATTTTTGTCAATGTTGTTCTAGTCTTTTGCTTTTTTGGGAACATTCTGGTTGTGACCCCTGATCAAGATTAAAATCTCATCTCATTTTCACTTTCAGGCAAAACTGAGAAAACATATCCAGAATCCAAGTGCTTCGGAATTGGTGCACTTCCTCTTTGGGCCGCTGGAATTGGTACAGTCCTCCTAATCATGCTCTCTGTCTTCTGCCTCCTGCACTTACACCATAATCTCCAATAGCCAGAGTCACTTGATTATGGATACACTTTGTATTCAGGTTCCATTTATAAATCTCTTACAAATTAAACATGCTTTGAATATATATCATGTGTTTAAATGTGTTTTCAAAGAAATAGCCTAATAGTCTGTTGTAGCAAAAGGAGGAAGAGGAAAAAAAATGAATCTTTATTGTTTTTGTGTGCCTTCAGGTCATTCCTGACTTAAGGTGATCCTATCACAACAGTTAATTGGCAGAATTTAGTTTTACCATTGTCTTCCTCTGCAGAATCTTCAAGATTAAATCGAGGTGCATCCACACTATAGAATTAATGTAGTTTAACTCTATTTTAGTTGCCATAGCTCAATGTTATGAAATCCTAGGATTTATAGTTTGTTGAGACACCAGCACTCTTTGGCAGAGAAGGCTAAAGACCTTGTAAAGCTACATCATTCATGATCCCATAGCATTAAGCCGTGACAGATAAAGTGGTTCCAAACTGCATTAATTCTATAGTGTAGATGTACCCACAGTCTTTTTTTCTCTTTATGCTTATACATTTTTATATATTTAATTTGTCCAGTTGTCCTTTGATTAGTTTCAAAGAAGTGCCCTCCCTCATTCTAGTTTCTTGTTCTGTTTGAATGTGAGCGGGCACTGAGTTGATTTATACAATCCTAAATGAACAATCCCTTTTGGGCAGATATCTTGAAATATACTTTGAAATTATCTTTACATAATTTCCCCTGTTTTAATGCAGATTGTCAATAGCTGTGGTGGTCCTGACCTTGCAAGGTCTGTTGTCAGCCCACTTCTCTCTAAAGATACCGCAGATTTCCTGAAAGGACATCTAACCCCGAAGGAGATGGCGCTATGGGAGTCCTTTGGAGAGACCTGGACAAGGTCGCGGTAAGTTGAAGCACATCCAGAAAGCAACCCAAGAAAGAATTTGGAGATTAGTCAAGGGATGTCAAGCCATTTGACAGGACACTTACAGTGAAGCAATAACAAGCATTCACCATCATCATCTCATCTTTTCACTAAGACTGGAAATTAGGCCAGCTTACACAGTAAAAAGATTACAATGAAAAACATATAGAAAGTCAACAATATGCCCAAAATGGACATTGAAACCAAATTAAACTATGAATAGTATTAAAACATATAGACTGAGCACATATTTAAAAGTTAAACAATACAATTTAAAGACAATAGAACACTTATTTTCCTTTTATGTTCTAGAAGCCAAGTCCTCGTCTGCTAATGGAAACAAGCAACTAGGAGCCAGTTCTAACCTCCCTAGAGAGGGAGTTGCAATATCTAGGGTCAGCTACTTAGAAAGTCCTCTGTCATACCTGGCATTAATGTGTCTAATTTGTTTAGAAAATGGAGCAGAGCACTTCAGTGTGTAATAACATTGAAATAAAACATCACAACATTATTATAAAAGCAGGTTGCCCATCCACCTTTACACAATCCACAGCCACAATCCCCTCTCCAATGTATATGCTTGTTAAATTTTCCAAAGAGAATACTGAAGGCAGACAACAGTGTGAGACTAGGCATAACTCCCTGGATCAATATTATGCATACACACCTCTCTTGCCTCTATTCAAGAGACTGAAAAATTAGAAAAACCTGCAGAACTTGTTTACTGAAGCCAAAATGTAGCAAAGGAGGTGAGAAGGAGAGACACTTTTCTCTAGTCTGAACTTTTAAAGTGTCAGCTATAGACTAGATTACAAAAATATGATGTGTAGTCAGTGTTTCATATAAAATAGCTTCTTTGTGATTTGTCTCCAAAGAGCTGAGTGGCCAAGAGACGCCAACATCCCAAACTATATTCCAAAATTCCGAAATGGCTGGGAGCCGCCCCTGGAAATCTTCCGCGGAGCCCCTTGGGAAATAGATATTGGCCATTTGCAGGAAGAGGTGAGTTTCCATCTTAATCCCTCCACACTTCTCCTAAAGTTATTCAAATTGTGAACTAAACACTCTACAAACATATTGTTGAAGGCTTTCATGGCCAGAATCACAGGATTGTTGTAAGTTTTTCAGGCTGTATGGCCATGTTCCAGAAGCATTCTCTCCTGACATTTCACCTGTCCATGAAACATCAGGAGAGAATGCTTCTGGAGAATGGCCATACAGCCCAAAAAACTCTACAAATATCCAAGTAGCAACATTGGGGGACCAAAATTGATTTTTAAAACCTGCAGTTTCTGTGTTCATCCGCTTCAAGCAAACAGCACCTGGTTCAACTGAGAAGCAAACACTTTTTCTTATGCCCCTTCCACACAGCTGAATAAAATCTCAAATTTTCTGCTTTGAAATGGAATATATGGCAGTATGGACTCAAATAATTCAGTTCAAAGCAGATATTGTGGGGTCTTCTGCCTTGATATTCTGGGTTATATGGCTGTGTTGAAGGGCCTTTAGTCAGAATTGCACATGTTACTGGCAAGTTGAGACATATGTAGGTGAAAAAGTCATTTTGGTTTTGTCTTAACTCTATTATCTGCACCAGAATTGAAACATTGCTTGGTCTTTGTGCTATCTTGACTACGACACTTGTGGCCATTATTCCCCACTGGCAATAACTCCCTCCTATGTGTTCTTCTTGGTCCTAACTTAGGCCCCATCTACACTGCCATATATCCAGATTATCTGCTTTGAACTGGATTATATGGCAGTGTAGACTCATATAATCCACTTCAAAGCAGATAATGTGGGTTATGTGTTTTGATAATCCAGATTATATTTGGAAGTGTAGAAAGGGCCACAGCGCCTGGTACATGTATAGGCTCATATTACTGTATTTTTACTGTGAGGTTCAATTGCTCCCTTTCTTGTGAGAGAAATGCTCCTTTGTTTCTTCAAAAAAAGAGGCACCAGTTTTCCTTCCATAATTCATTTCCATGATTTCAAATGACACTTAGGTATAGTTGTATATAATGAATCTCTATTGAAACCAACGTTCTTTCTCTGTTTTATCTTTAAAGCTATCATCGTCTCCTAACGGCTATTCCAGCCGTAGCATAAAGACAGCCCAGACATCTGATCAAATGCACGCTGTTGATGCCTTCACACAGCTTGTTTCTCAACATGTAAACAGGTAATTTCTAGTGCGCTGAACTTCTGCCTCCTCAATCTCACTGAACACTGCCCCCGAGTTCACTGATGGGCAGATGAATTAGGAAGAATGATTGATTGATTGATATTATTTACTTCATTTTTATCCCACATTTCTCCCAATATAGGGATTCAATATCTTAGTGGTATTATTTATTTATTTACTTACTTCATTTGTATACCGCCATTCTCAGCCCTAAGGCGACTCATAGCGGTTTACAACAAGCAAAAACAAGGCAAACAATCAAGGCAAAAATTCAATGCGGCATCAACAAGGTACTTAAAAACAGTTAACACAGAAGCAAATTAAACAATTTAACAGTAATTCAGTGGCGTCTCATAACTAGAATCATGATCCAAACCCGTCAGTCGTAGTTCCATTTCCTGAAATTCATTGCACTGCTTATTCAAATGCCTGTTAAAATAACCAGGTTTTCACTTTCCTCCGGAATACCATCAATGAGGGGGCCAATCTGATGTCTGCGGGAAGGGCGTTCCACAGCCGAGGGGCCACCACCGAGAAGGGTTAGGCCAGTAACTGGGAAGAGGTGTCTCTGACTCCTTCCACACTGCCCCTATATCCCAGGATCTGATCCCGGATTACCTTCTTATTCCAGATATCTGGCAGTGAAGACGCATATAATCCATTTTAAAGCAGCTAATCTGGAATCAGATCCTGGGATATAGAGCAGTGTAGAAGGGGCCTCTGTCTGCACTACTCTGGGCTGGTGTCAGTGGGGAGTGTAGAGTAGCACAGGGGCCAGTACGACTCTGGCATGGCTATTTCTGGCCACTAATGTCCTTGCCAGCCCAGAACAGCACACCTGATGGTTTGGAAAGTCAATACTTTCCCTTTCTGGGGGTGGGCAGAGGCAGCAGAGAAGCCCCTGTGGTCAGCCACTGGCCACAGAGGAGAAGTGTTGCCACCTGCACTTTCCAGGAACTTGTGATGGTTCCTCTGTGATTCTTGCTGCTGAGACAGTGTCGTGTGAGGAAAGACAACAAAAAGAGGCAAAGGTGCTGCATGAGATCCCAGAGGGCTACCAGGTACTGCTTTTCCTCTTTCCACCCAAACCCTTCACCCCAGAGGTAAAAGCCAAGTTATGGAGGCTTTGCCCAGTGCCTCATAGACCTGGAGCCAATCTTCTGCAGGTTGTTTAGCCCAAGAAAAGGAGGAGGGAGAAGAGGAGTCTTAACTATATTTGGAGGCCTACAGGTTCCCCAGTGCTACTATGAACTGTATTATGAACTTCTTTATGGAACAGATGAAGATAGAAATTCTCTTCAATATTTCCTGTTTCCTGGCCTCAGATGTTCTTTCCAGTGACTCATTCTGTTACTAGCATGTTTCAAACTATTTAAACATCACTCACCAATCTGCTGTTTCTAAGCCACTTTTTTAGGGAACAAATGTTGGTAAATCTTTATGTATATCCTACTCATCTCCCTTACAGGACCCAAAGCAACTTACAACATATTAAAATCATGTAAACAACAATTTAAATAATCAGTAATAAGCATAAAACTTCACAAAATAAGCAATTTAAATCTCTGGCTTGTTAGAGAGCCTTCCCATCTTAATTCCAAATCCAAGTCCATAACAACTTCTTGTAGTTGATGTTGTGTGTCTACAAGTCTTTATGGCATGCAGCAACCCCAAAGGGAACCTATTATCAGGTTTACTTAGATTTAATCAGAGGGGATTTGCCATCGCCCTTCTCTGAGGCTGAAAGAATGTGGCTTGCCCAAGGCCACCCAGTGGGCTTCTATGGATGAGTAGGAATTTGAACCATGGTCTCCAGAGTCAGAGTCCAACACTCAAACCATTATAGAAGGCTTACTTTCTCTGCAACAGTGGTTCTCAACCTGTGGTCCCCAAATGTTTTGGCCTTCAACTCCCAGAAATCCTAACAGCTAGTAAACTGGGATTTCTGGGAGTTGTAGGCCAAAACACCTGGGGACCCACAAGTTGAGAACCACTGCTCTACAACCTCATATTTTGTTCAACCATGGGGTTTTATAGAGGTTCAATAACCGAAAACACCATACATGGTTCCAATGTGCAAAAATGATAGCAGTACATGACAGGAGCTCTCTTGGCTAGCCCAGATCTTGATGAATAGTGCATAATCAACTGCCAATAATTTTATAAATTATAAACAGAAGAGTGGGGGAAGAAGCACACTCAAATGGTCATTTTTTGCTTCTAAAGCATTCCACAATTGCCGGTTTAACAAGAACCTACTCAAATCAACCTCTCTTTCACCTCTAGGAAATACAGGGTGTTTCAAAAAGATGGAGGTGATTTCAAATTGGTATATCTCTTATCATGAACTGCTCATAAATCAAACTCTTACCACTTGAAAGGGTGGAGAATTTCAAAGGATTGCCATTAGATTCTTCTCCCAGCTCACAAACAGATCCTAACCTCAGTCATTTGCAAGATGGCCAGCCACACATTTTCCATTTGCTGACGTATTTTTTAGATTTGTTTCTGGCTCAAAATGGTCAGTAAAACTCAATTGCTTGATAGCTCATTATTTTTATTTATTTACTTACTTCATTTATATACCACTTTTCTCACCCCTGGGGGGACTCAAAGTAGTTTCCAACATATTCACGACAAAATTCAATGCCTTACAAAACATTAAACAGTTTGTAACTTTTTGTGTAATGGCAACAAGTTGCTGTTGTGAAATATACTGTTTTGAAATTGGTTTGATCATTTTGAAACACCCTGTAGACATCTGATTGTGATATCTAGGCAGTTTTGGGGGTGGTACAGTCCACTGCAGCTTTGCAGTGTCAAAAGTTTGTACCGACACCCACTCCAGTTCCTCACCTCCTACATCAAGTACAAGAAGTGTTATGTGCATCATTTATACTGAGAATGTTTATTGCATGTTTGGATGAACTTTGTGATGCAACTGTACACATTCACTCTGCATGTGGTAGCCTCTTTCTCTGTATTCCCCCTTCCTGGATTGAGAAAGCTGATCTCAAAAAACTACAGTGTACAAACACTATAAACTCTAAGTACAGGAGACAGGGTGGCATGTGAGGTGTGATTAAGAAATGAAAGACCAGCTTGGGAGAAAGAAAAGTAATAATGTATTATAAGAACTACTTTAAAGGATAAGTTAGTGGCTTTAGATGCTTTGCTAAGGGCTGAGAAAGGCAATATACAAATATAGTAAGTAAATAAAAAAAATAAGTTATGTGCCAGGAAGAGGTGGTGGGAGAAGAGTTCGTTATTGTTATCTGCCACTGAATAGGCTCTGACTCATGGCGACCCAATACAGTTGAGATTTCCAAGAGTATCACATCCCTTATAGTAGGACAGGACAGTGAGAAAACAGCTGGGCAATATTAAGTATTGGACTCCCTGTAGACTTCCTTCATTTTATGTTAAAACGTGCTATTTCCACTTTCAGTATTATGAATCACTTATCAATACCCATATAGCCCGAAAAAACTCACAAGAACTTATCAATACTTTACAGAAAGAGAGATCAGTACAACTAAATATGGTTGATTTCCATCCCATGATATAATGGTTGTGTGATGGACTATGTTGAACTACAAATATGGAGCCTAGAGTTCAATAACCTGCTTGGCAATGGAAACCACATACTCTCAGCTCCAGAAAACCCTATGATACGGTTGCCATAAGTCAGAAACAACACAACAGCAAGAGCAATACCACTCTGATTGGGGAGGAGGCAGGGGGAGAGACATCAATTTAAGTAGCCACACATTTATGTAAGTCTTAATTTTCAAAAGGAACCAAAATTCCTTTCTTATATTCTATCTTGATTATAGCTGCAAAGAAGAGTTCTTGTATAATGCTGCTTTGCACAAACGAAGATGCTTTAAAATGGTACCTAAACTGAACCTAACTAGAAAATGCATGTGATTGCAGTATGGTTCTGTAGATTAGACTGCTTTTAGTAAGTAGAAGAGGCTGGTTCTAATCCCTTCATGTCTGTCTTTCAGAAATTTGGAGGCACAGGGTATGACCCCAACAAAGAGATATGCCAAAATTCAGTATGATTTCACCGCTCGAAATGCCACTGAACTTTCTGTGCTGAAGGATGAAATTCTGGAGGTAATATAGTAAAACCAGGTTTCTTCCACCTCACAAATAATCGTAATAAAGGTTTAATCACCTTTGCTATATACCTGTCATTCTGTCTTCCATGACAGTGGGGCTGTACTGAGTTGGAGAAACTCTTCCAGACAGAGGGATTCAAATCAGTTGCAGAGATTTTAAGAGGCTGGGAAACTCGAAAAGCTCTTTAAAGGTCCCAAGGCTTGAGGTTCCACATTCATGTGGTATACAAAACCTCTCATTCTTCAGAGCTTTCAAGAGAAATAAATTTTGATGGCTGAAAGCGAGAAGGAGCTGAGGAACCCTATAACCAAGGTGAAAGAAGAAAGTGCAAAAACTGGGCTGCAGTTAAACATAAAAAACCAAGATGATGGCAACCAGACTGATTGAGAACTGGCAAATAAAGAGAGGCAATGACAGACTTTGTATTTCTATGAGCAAAGATTACTGCAGATGCAGACTGCAGTCAGGAAATCAGAAAACATTTACTTCTTGGGAGGAGAGCAATGTCCAATATCAATAAAATAGTGAAGAGTAGAGACATCACACTGGCAACGAAGATCCGCATAGTTAAGCAATGGTATTCCCCATAGTCACCTACGGATGTGAGTGCTGAACCATAAGGAAGGCTGAGCAAAGGAAGATAGATGCTTTTGAACTGTGGTGTTGGAGGAAAATTCTGAGAGTGGCTTGGACCGTGAGAAGATCAAACCAGTCCATACTCCAGGAAACAATGCCCAGCTGCTCACTGGAGGGAAGGCTATTAGAGGCAAAGATGAAATATTTTGGCCACAACATGAGAAGATAGGAAAGCTTAGAGAGGACAATGATGTTGGGGAAAAGGGGAGGAAAAAGGAAGGGGGCGACCAAGGACAAGATGGATGAATGGTATCCTTGAAGTAACTGGCTTGACCTTGAAGGAGCTGGGAGTGGCCACGGCCAACAGGGAGCTCTGGCATGGACTGGTCCATGAGGTCACAAACAAATAAACAACAAAGTTGGAATCTGCTTGCAGCATCCCTGTTATAATACTGCTTAGCATTGTAGATGTTGCTTATATGGTTCTCACTCATGTTCCTCATTAACAAAAGCTTCCTGTAAGCCGCTGTAGCAGAAATATTGTATGATAAAATAATGTTCAGGAACAAGAAGCGTGGTGTGCTAGATAGCAAGAAATATTGTCAACCCTACTCTTCCTTCATTGCAAATACAAAACATCCACACATTCCTGCTGCGCCCCCCCCCCCCCATTTTCAAACTTATCAAGAATTGTTTTTTCTTGGTTGACTATTATTATTTTTATGTTCCCAGGTATTGGAAGATAACAAACAGTGGTGGAAGTTGCGAAATCGAAGTGGGCAGGCTGGATACGTTCCATATAATATCTTGGATTTGGTGAAGCTGGAGGATTATGGAATGATTGAACAGGTCAGAATAAGCTATCAATGAATTGCATGTGGAACTTCAGGAGTTTTTTAAACCAAGTCTCATATAAATAATTAGTATAGTGGTGTTTTCATTAAAGCAACTAATCCGTCTTTATTGTAAACATGTAAGGAGGTAGATGTGATGCACACATTGCACGGGTTTACACAGTTTTTCCAGTCCACGGCGTGCCTTACCAAGGAAGGCTCCTCCCTGATCATCTGCTGGCAGTCAAAGATGTTTCTGTTGGCTTGTTTTGGAAACTGACTGATTCCCAAGAACAAGGCTTCTAAATGGATTGGTGCTGTTCTTCAAAACTGTTATTAATTGATATCCATTTAAAACTTTTTAAATTAAGTGGTGTTTTTTAAATTATAACTTATAATCCCTGTGACCTTACACTGAATTATGTTGTGGCTTTATGCTGTCAAAAATGCTGTTACACCAGCTGTTTCATTCGTGCAACAGTGGTGTTGTATTCGGGACTGGCCAAGCGCTATGTTAATAGTAGGAGTGGTTGTGTTGCCTTGCAGATTGCACAAATGCAACCCAAATATGGAATGATGCATGCAACTGGTTACACTACAGCAGGCATCCTCAAACTGCAGCCCTCCAGCTGTTTGGGCCTTCAACTCCCAGAATTCCAGACAATTGAACAAGGTTGTTAGGGATTCTGGGAGCTGGAGGTCCAAACAGCTGGAGGGCTGAAGTTTGAGGATGCCTGCACTACAGCGTATTTTTTTATATTTATTTATCGTGTCAGGGCAACCAGTCAATTATATTACATTTCTAACAGAATAAAGCAAACAAACAGACAAAATACAAAATTACTACAGCATTATCCTTGTGCAACCCATCACCAGAGTATGAGCACATGTGAACACAAATACACTGTTCTCCCCCACTCTTCCCATACCTATACATTTCTTCCTTTCCACATCTCAGTGTGTAGTTATGGAGAGATTAAAACCTCCTTTCCCTTCCTGCTGAGACCTAGGGATTGCTGCAAGGGGAAAGTTAGGATGAAAGAGAGATGGAGAGACTTCATATATTGTACAAAAATTACTTGGATAATTCTGCTCTGTTATCTCTTCATTCCAGCAGTAATGACTGGAAGGTGGTGTTTATCTGATTTTCTCCTCCTGACAGAGTAAAGGAAAAAGTACTTATATGTTTTTGCTCATTTTCAGAAATACAGAGGAGACTTGAGTCCAAGGGGAACGGGACCTTCCAGCCCTTCACATAAATTACCTGCAAGCTATGCTGGGGATAAATGGGGAAGTGAAATGCTCGCCCGTAATTCTCCTGATGCCAAAGAACGTAAGTAGAAAAATGTGATTTGCTCTGACTGTTTTCTGCTATAACTTTGGGTTTTTCACAGCACCTTTCTCTTCTAGATACTGGTCTTTTAGGTTGATATTTCAGCCAAAAAGTTATTTCAGAAATATATTATCTGTTGGTTCCAACAAACAGGTATGGGATTTAAAAACAAAAACAAAACAAACAAAAGAAATGTATGACATAGAAAGGACTATTTTAAATGTTAAATATGTAAATGGGGACTTGTTCCTTTCCAAATTGTCAAAGGGGAGCAAATATTTCATCTGTATCACGAGCTTCATAATGAACATGTCCATTCCTTAGACCTTAAATCAGGTGCAAACAAAGTCCAACTCTCCTGAAAATGTTGGACCACAAATTCTAGGATTCTTTATTGTTAGTTATGCTAGATAGAGGAGATGGGAGTTGAAGTACTACAGTATCTAGACGGTTGCGCTTTGCCCACTCTGGTGGCAGGGTGGCTGTTTCAGTTATTCTGTGGGAACCATAGTAGAGAATAGCTCTTTCCCCATCCCTTATTTTCCACATGTTTTTAGCACCAAAAGGTTGAGGCACCATCTTATGTGAGCAATCTGCCACTGTCTCATAAGCAGGCAAAGTGGTTGAATCACCAGCAGGAGCTCATGTGCCTTAGTAATGCAATTTGGTAATGGGTCTGGAGGAAAGAGCTGCATCCAAAATAGATTTGAAGTCAAGACATCAGAAGAGGAGCACTTAATCCTTTCTCCATGCTGTTGTTCTGCTTCCAGTTACTTTTCCTAGGAATATTTTTTTCTCCTCATTAGATTCAGAATGTGAATGTATCCATTTTCAATTGGTTTAACCCAGGGGTTTGCAAACTTTTTATGCTGAGGGCTGGTTCACATTTGAAAAAAAAATGAACAAATTCCTATGCACATTGCACGTATCTTATTTGCAGTGCAAAAAAAAAAAAAACCCATGAAAGATCTGTACAATATTTAAAACAAAGAACAATATTAACCAACATAAACTTACCAGTATTTCAATGGGAATGGTGGGCCTGCTTTTGTCTAATCAGATAGTAAAGTTAATTAGGATTGTTGTTGTTGTGTGCCTTCAACCCCAAGTCTAAAGCTTAGGCTGGGAGCCAGGTGAATGACCTTAAAGGGCTGCATCCGGCTCACAGACTTTCATTTGGAGACTCCTGATTTAGACAATTGGGGGGGGGGGGGATTTAGAGCAAAAATGCTGTTAATGGAAAGAAGCAGGGGATGGTCAAAACATATTATCTCTTCTTCATTCCCTGAATGTGAGCAAGTCACTTATCTTGTTTGTATATCCCATTTTTTTGTTTCTGCTTTGCTTTGAGAAACTGCAGCTGAGTTAAAGTACATCACAATTATAGATGTACCTATTAACAGGTGTAGGTTTGAGTGATTTCAGTGGGTCTTGCTCCCAATGAAATATGTGCAAGATTGTAGCACCAGTCAACTGACCAGTTGGGGGCTAATTTTAAGCTAAATTTGAAATGGCACTGAAGAGCAGTCTCTTAGGCAGGCCTATCCAGTAGGCCTGGGTAACAACGCAAAAATTTGTTTCTAAAATCGATTTGTATTTGGGGGGGTTTTTTGTTTCGATATTTAAAATAATTACAAAATTTTCCTTTTAAAAAGTTCGATATTTACGAAATTTTGTAAATGGTAAAAATTTAACGAATCGATTTCCGAAACAATTACGAATCGATTCGTTAATGGCGGACGCGACCGCGAAATACGCTAAAAAACCTCCAAAAACTTCTGAAGCTTCCCTCTCCCTCTGTTCTTGACTGTTGGTGTGATATTATAATTTTTTTTCACTAATTAAACCATAAAACTGGCCCAGACATGCAGAAAAAATAACGAAACGACCTCAAACCAATAATGAAACGAATACAATAACAAAATACGAAGCATTTACAAAACGTGTTTAAAAATTCGGTTTTTTTAATGATTGCTCCAGAATGGTTCGTTATCGTTTTGTAATTGGAAAAATTAACGAATTATTAACGAATTACGAATTAACGAAACGAAACCGCCCAGGCCTACTATCCAGGTTATTTTAAAATTACAAATTTTGAACTCTGTTTTTAATATGCATTGGCTTTATATGCTCCTTTAACTGTGTTATGTGTTAACCATCTGTTATAGTTCTTCAACTTGATCCATAGGAAGAGGAGGGAAAGAAATTAGTATTATTGGCCACAATACCGCATTGCCTTTATGTATATGCATAAGCACTGCAATCATGATGGTTATGCAGTGAATTCAGACTTGATCCTCCCATTTTCCACATAGTGGGCAGCAGCAGCAATCTCTCTTATTGCTTGGAATACAGCTCTGCCATTTCTGCTTCCTTCAGGATATATTTTGTAATTCCCCTTTGCACTGGTCATTGCTCTCACAAGAGCAGCAAGAATAGTAACTAGTTGCTTCCTGAGCCACATAGGAACAGCTCTCCATTGATTTCAGTGGTAATTGCCCAATAAGTACTAACTAGCCCCAAACTAGGGATTATATAGGGACCATGAATACAAAACACATGTATGTAACACCAAGTTACACTTTCCTAACTGCCATGCAAGATTCTGGTCCTTACTATGCTGTGAAGTAGTATAGGTGAGCATTAAGATCACATTCATTTTTACATTATTTATTATAATAAAAGGATAATTAATATTTCAAAATATTATCCACACTCTAAACAATGAGTGACATATTTGTTTATTAAATAATATGCTATTGTGCTTCCTTCAATATCTCATGGTCTCAAATTTCTGTTTTGTTTTTAGAACTGATACATCACATGGACGAAGTCAATGATGAGCTGTTGAAAAAGATTTCCAATATCAAAGTCCAGGCCCCACCAAGAAATTTTAAAGTTGAGAAGGCTCAGCATGTTCATGCGCCCTTGACTTTTGAGTCCAATGCAGAGGAGGTCAAAGCTTGGCTGGAAGCAAATTCTTTCAGCAAAGGGTGAGTTTCCATGAATCACTTACAGCTCTCCCCACCATTCTCTTTCTTCACGGGTCTCTTTGGGACAGGTAGAAACTTGGGATAGCAAAAGAGAAAATTTTCTTAACAAATAGCTCATTTGTGTAATCAGAGCCTGGATATGCTTGTGGCAACACTAACTAGTTGACATTAAAGCAATCCAATACATACATCCTAAGATATGTGTGTGTTAATCTGTTGATTCCATTATGTTGCAAATTGAATATGTCACGAAACAATCAGAAACACACACAGTTAAACACTCTATGTGGGAGATGAAGGGTCTCCTGAATGAATGTATTTCACATCAGAGATCAAAACTCTCATTTTGGACTACAACTTCCAAAAGCCTATTGGGGATTGGGGATGTTGTAAAAGTAGCTTTTTCCCAAGTTCTTAATCATATGTTCTACAAACTAAATAGAAATGAAAACAATACTTTTCTTAAATTCCTCACCTCTCCCAGAAAGTACTTGGAAGTTGTCTAGGAATCCTTCCCAGTCAAATAGGTCATGAAGTGACAGACATGACCTACCAGCATTGTAAATTTTGGATCCACTTAGCAATTATTGTCCTTTGACAAAGTAAGCTGTTGGGGGCCCCTCCCTTTCTAGCCACCTTTCTTTCCTCTCTAAAATAGTAAGAATTTAAATATTGTGTCTTACTTAACCTTTTTCCAGGACTGTGGCTCATCTTGGTATACTGACGGGGGCACAGCTTTTTTCTCTGAATAAAGAAGAATTGAAAAAAGTATGCGGAGAAGAGGGTGCCAGAGTGTATAGTAAAATAACAGTTCAGAAGTCTCTCCTAGAGGTAAGCACTTTCATTGTTTCCAGAGCAAAAAGAGTTATGGGTTCCTAAGATAGAAGACACATTAAAACTCCATCTAAACTTTGAAATCGGTAGTCAGATTGTAACACCTGTTATATTCGTTGGAGAGAGATCCTAAAAACATTTCTAGGAATCTGGGTAGCACAAACTATGGAATGCCTGATTTAATTTAATTTAACTATGCTAGCTTGCTACAGGCAGGATTAACAGAATGAGCAAAAATAGAAATTTGGTGAGGGAAGGATATCAGTAATTAAGATCAGTGTTCTGCCACACATCTGAAAGTAAGGAACACCAGGCTTAAATATTCTTATTTAATAATATTAAACTTTATTTGTATTCCGCCCTATCTCCCCAAGGGTACTCAGCGGGGGTTTCCAACATATAAGGCAAAACATTCCATTGCCCCAAAGAAAAAATTACAGATTAATTAAAACAGAGTATCATTTAGTTCCAACTAGACAAGTCATCAAATCAACCAAATTTACTTATGTGTTGACTAACTCTTCAACAATTTGTTAAATGGGCCAATGTAGTTGGGACAAACCAATAGGATGCTAGTCAATGATTGCAAAACAACAAAAACTGATTGATTTTTTTAAAAGAAAAAACAAGAATTTAAATATTTTCACTGCTTTTAGACAGGATGTCATTACATAAAATGCTATTATGATGCAACTGTGTGGCATAATTTTAAATTTTGGATGGTACAAAGACATTCACACAAATGACTGTCAACATACCATCAGCATGCTTTTACATACTTTCTGTTATGGTAGCAAACATCTGGCGTTATACTATTAAAATTAGTCTAACAAAACCACAAATAAAGGACAGATCTAGAGTTTTTAAAAATTACTTTTATATTGAACATTTGAGAATTCACGGTGGAGTATGAAACTGGAAGCAGAAAGCTAGTTTTAGAAAGTTTAGAAACAAAATAATAGAAACATTTCATAAACTAAACAAAGAATGAGGCACTTGCAATTTCTTGTCTCGAAGTTAAGAACACTGTTCACCCATTTCCCCCCAAATATCGACATTTGAGTGACTGCTTAGATTTTGTGGTATTGATATTCTCTAATCTAGGGTGTGTAGGCTTCCAGATGCTGTTGCATTGCAACTTCCATTATCTCTTAATGTTGATCAGGCTGGCTAGGTTTGATGGAAGTCCAACAACTAGAAGATCACATGTTCCAGTGTTTTGATCAACAGTAGAAAATGAGGAAGACTATCTTATAGATGGAGAGACTTGTTCAAGGAAGCCATAGTCCTAAGTTTGCAGAACATGGGGAGAGTAGCTGATGACAGAGTGTATTAGTGGCCACTCAATCCACTTTATGGCCAATGCTAACAGGATAAAGTGATCATTGTCAGAAGCACAGATTTGCTTGGAAAGATGTTGTTATGACGGCAATTCCGTCCTTACAGAAGATACTGAAAATATAATGCGTGTTCTGACAGAGGCACATATACATTCTTTCTTATAACTAGTGGATGTGTTGTGGGTTGAGAAATGGATTGATGCAATTTGGAAGTGAGCAGATAAAGTCGGCCCTACCCATATGCAGGATTCACTTTTTCAGATTTGATTATTAAGGGTTTGATTAATACACTCTCTCCAGGGATCTGTAGGTCCTGCAGTGACCTAGAGTCATGCTGGAAGATCAAGAAATTCCTTGAGTGAGAACACTTTTCTGTCTTTTGTAAGACAATTGCTTTGAGTGCTATTTTCCTGCTGCTTGGCAGGGGGCTGGACTGGGTGGCTTCCAACTCTATGATTCTATGATCCAGCACAATTCTATGTACAACTTCCAGCAGACGTTGACCACAGAGTCAAACTGAAGGACCTATAGATTCCTAGAGTTGTTCTGTCATGTAAAAACATGGAGTTTTTGATTTATTGTGTTTTCATTTTTGTGGGGCCCTGTACCCCTAACCCCAGTGCAAATGGAGGGTTGACTGTATAGTGATAGTAAGTAAGAGGTGTTCCCATATAATCTGTTGCACTAATCTGTATAAGATAATATATTGAAAATGGAATAATTTAATTACAAAGGTCACCATTCTTTATCTTTTGTGCTTCTATTGCAGAAAAGCAGAGGGGAGTCAGAACTTCAAGAAATCATGAAGCGACGCCAAGAGAGGATTGATTCAGCAATTTAAATTCTTCCTGGTTTCTTTTTCCCAAATCTATTAATCACATATACTTACTTGCAGAAAAAAGGGAAAGTGAGCAAAAGTAAAATAAAATGCCTTGTTAAAATGGAAAAGACTGCTGGGATCAGCAGCTAAGCAATGTAAATGGCCATCCAGACTGACTGTTCCTTCAGCACTGTTGATAAAGGGGAGGCTATGGTTTTCTCATAAATGTCACATGACATTGCATTGGGAGAGAGGTTTAGTATTGCATGAAGTATTATTTTTATATCTCTGTATTTTATAGATAAATGTTATGTGTGTGAAATTCATCGCACAAGGAAGACCAGCATTCATGTTCTAGGCAAAGGCTGAAGCAAAATGCCCTGACAAAAATCTATGCAGTAGATTGCTACTATCAGTAAGCTTCTTAGAAACCTCTGTAAACATTGCTATAAATCTACACAAACCTTCAGAGGCCCTGTGTTTTGAAGATGGTGTATTCCCATGCCTCTCCTATACAACAGGAGTAACCCAGTACAAAGGAGTGAGGAGGATCTACTGGGGCCAATGTTCTGACATGTAAAAACCCAACAAACACATGACAAGGTGGTGATCAACTGACACACAAATGATTTCAGTTTGCTTTGGATGTTTTCCCAGAACGAACTCAGCCAACAGCTCAACTTCTTTGTTTCCAACATTTGTGCTTTATTGCTTTTAGATACCATCAAAAGGACATATGAAATGCCTCATGTACCAAACATGTCCAAGGACAATTCCAGTATAACCATTAGTTGATTCCTCCCCACAGTATGGGGGAGGGGGGCTGAATGTGAAATTACTACATTCCACACACAAATATATTTGGAATTTATGTACGCCATAAAAATGTTGTCCAAATACGCCCTGGCACATTCACAACTTCACAATATCTGCCATCGTATTTGAACCAGTCCTGAATGTCTTCAGAGTACTACTTACGCAATCACAGTAAATACTATTTTGACCCTGAAGTGATCATAGGGAGGATCTGTCAATATGTTAATGTAGATCAGTTTCAAATTATGCAAAAGGGAATCTCAAGATGGTGAAAGCAGATCACATCTGATTAGGCCCATCAATTTGCATAACCATGTTACTATACAACACAGATATAATTAGAATTGCCTCTTCCCATGCCATCCCTCCATGCTACAGAATCCTGGGATTGATAGTTTGGTGGTAATTGCAAGTGCCTCACTGAAGTACCAATCTCAGGATAAAGTGGTTTAATACTGCAACAACTGTGCAGTGTGTACAATGCACCTGCAATATGCTGTTACTGTAGCACCATTAACCACAATTGTACCATTCTACGGGATCCTGGATTTGTGATTTGGTGAGGCACATGGAATTTTTACCAGTATTACAGGAAATGGCTGACATGTCTACTCAAATGAAAATCCCATTGAATTCAGTAGGATTTTCTCCTTGAGCCTGACATCTACTGATAGTCCCAGCTAGAATAGACCCATTGAATCAGTTGTTTTATAAATCCCCCTGATTCATTGGATCTACAAATTGATATTGTCAATGGGATTTTGTTTTTCCTCTATTTACTGATTACTATTCTCCAGGCATACTTTAGAATGAAAGATTGATATTTCGCTGAAAAGGTTAGAATAACATCTCTCTCCTTCTCTTCATAATATGCTTAAAACTCCTAAATTCTGCAAAGGGCCTTAATACCCTCATCTTGGAAGCTAAACTGAGTCAGTCCTGATTAGTATTTGGATGAGAGACTACCAATGAATAGCAGGTGCTGTAGGCTGTATTTTAGGGAAAGGGACTGGGTATTCCTTGCCTTAGAAAATCCTATGAAATACATAAAGTTACTACACATTGACAGGCAACTTGAAGGCACATGCATACATAATTCCTTTTAGAAAAAGGTGGGGCTCAGATGAAGGGCAAATATATTCAAATTTCCTGACTGGTGAATGCTTTGATTTGTTTATTTCACTTTGTCCACCATTTAATCATAGGGGATCGGCCCAGATTAGCTGTGTTTGCCTTGGCATTTGTCCTTGATTTAGGAGCCGCAACACACCCAACTAATGAGAGATGAGTCAGAAAATTAGATTTAATTCCTACTTGAAGTGCATTCACCACCCTTAGTGTGTAGAGACAAGGAAGTGTGCTGAATCCAAGGTTACACATTAAAGGGAGGATGGGCCTCCATTTGTGGAAGGAAGGGGCCAATCCCCCCTCTCCCTGTATGCCCTCTATGCTTCTAGAGCTAGCCTGGGTGTGAAGAAAACCCCTCTAGAGCCAGTTTCTGGTGCCCTGGGGAGTTGTAAAAAGGAAGAGAGGGAGAGAATCTTGCAATATCGATTAGAAGTCAGTTGAATTTTGTCCCACATGGCCTCTGGGGCAAATTGGTTTGGGTCTAGGGAATACAGGCAGTCCCTGGGATACAAGCAAGATAGGTTCTGTAGGTTTGTTCTTAAGCTGCATTTCTACGGGTACATTTTTAAGTGTAACTCTAGCCAATTTGTTTTAATTTTTGGTGAACATAGGGAAGGGTTAACACCCCATGACATTTATTTTGCTGTCTATGCCGCTGTTCAGAATATTTCACCCACTTTCTGTCCTTATGGCAATTGGATTTTGGAAATTTTGAGTGTGTCGTAGACTCAAGGATTGGTGGCAAAGCTTCAGTGGAGTCATCAGTTTCCAACAATCATTCTTACAGGGGTGTACTTCTCTTCCTAGGAGTAGATTTCCTCTCACTTCCTGTTGTCTCACCCTGTTTGTAACTACATGTTGTATGTAAGTCAGATGTTTGTAACTCGGGGACTGCATGTACTATAATAAGAGAAAGAAAAAAAACAAGAATGTGTATATAGTAGACACTGTACTTCAGGGGTCCTCAAACTAAGCCCTCCAAGATCATTTACTCGGCCCTCTCTCAGGGTCAACCTAAGTGTGAAACAACTTGAAAGCAGACAACAATGACAACAATCATATCTCATCAGCCAAAAGCAGGCCCACACTTCCCATTGAAATACTAATAAGTTTATATTTTGTTAAAAAAATTCTTCATTTAATTATTGTATTGTTTTTAAGTGTTTTTTGCACTACAAATAAGATATGTGCAGTGTGCAGAGGAATTCATTCATGTTCTTTTCAAATTACAATCCGGCCCAATTTGAGGGACTGTGACCTGGCCCTCTGTTTAAAAGGTTTGAGGACCCCTGCTGTACTTGCTAAGAATCCATAAGAACATAGAGAGACATCCCAATTGTATTTTTATAATTTAAAAAAATCTTCCAGTTATTTGAATACTTGGACTGGTTAAAAATTGAGTTCTTTAAGATGTAGGTATCATTTGACATCCTGCCTTTTGTACAATTAGTTGTTTCTTTTGATTGCTTTGGTAGAAGCCAAACCTCACAAAACTCTTACATGTTTTGTCTTGTTTGGCTGATGTTATATTGCTTCCTTCCAATCTACTTCTACCACACTAGTTTAGCCATGCATTGCAAAATATGCATTTGTCTTGAAACAATGTTCTGTAACAATAACCACAGATGGTGATGGTGAATAAAAGTACACTTTAGCGGTACTATTCTGGCACATCTGAAAATGGAAACCAAATTTTGTATAAACAAAATTTGATGTTAGATAAGATTTTATTTGGAGTTCAAAAATCTCAGAATATAAATTTAAGCTACAATCCTTGAAAGACATTTAATGGGCACATTATATGTGGTCCCAAAGAAACTCTTTCTCTGCATGCCTAGAAAATCTTACAAGGCCTTACCTTTATAAAATATACACATGGCTGCCGAATGTTTTTCCATCTGCTATTAATATTTGTACATTAGCCACAGTGGTTTTAGATAATCTGTACATAATTATTTAGGCAATGTTCATAATAGAAACAAAAAATGAAGATATGACATTTATGTTCACATTCTATATTATATTTTAAAGCTAGCTGTGCAGATGTAACTTAAATCATATATTAAAAATCAGAGCTAGTAGAACATATATATTGTATATGAAGCTGACAAATATTGAGACGACAGAATATGCACTTATTTTGTTTATCTATAGTCCAGACGTACAGAGCAAACAAAGCAAAGAGACTGCTTATTATGTGGAGTGGTGGCAATAATAGAAATCCCAATAAGGAGAACAAGAACACACATCATTGAATTGCTTGGGCAAAGGGTGAGATGCAACTGTAACAACTGAATAAATGGCTCTGTCTTTATCTTTCAGTGTGTCTTTGTGTTAATACCATTGGGGATTTTAGGTAAAGAAAACATGTGGCTCACATTTGAAGAGCAATCCTGTGTGGGAGGGAGACACAATGGTAAAGGAGGGACGTTTTTCTATGCCTGCTTAGCCCAGATTTGAAGGACCCGAGCTTTTTTCTTCCCTCTGCCCCTTTAATGTTATTTTAAAACATTTTCTGTTCAATTGCTCTCCATAAGGAGAACTGGTTACAACCAGCATCTTGGCTGCTGTAGTCTCACTATTGTTGGTTGGTTGCTTCCATAGCAATGAGTCAATGGATTTTTTTACAAACTGGGTAGATGCAGGGAATGCCGTGGATGTAGCGTATCTGGATTTCAGTAAGGCCTTCAACAAGGTCCCCCATGACCTTCTGGCAAACAAACTAGTCCAATGTGGGCTAGGCAAAACTACGGTGAGGTGGATCTGTAATTGGTTAAATGGACGAACCCATCTTTCCAGGATGAAGAGGAAGCATTGGTGAGCACCAGAGGGTGCTCACCAATGCTTCCTCTTCATCCTGGAGAGAAGTGACAAGTGGAGTGCCGCAGGGTTCCGTCCTGGGCCCGGTCCTGTTCAACATCTTTATTAATGACTTAGACGAAGGCTTAGAAGGCAGGGTCATCAAGTTTACAGACGACACCAAATTGGGATAGCCAATACTCCAGAGGACAGGAGCAGAATTCAAAACAATCTTGACAGATTAGAGAGATGGGCCAAAACAAAATGAAGTTCAACAGTGACAAATGCAAAATATTCCACTTAGGCAGAAAAAATGAAATGCAAAGATACAGAATGGGGGGGGGGGGGGGGAGTATGGCTTGAGAGCAGTACGTGTGAAAAAGATCTTGAGACAACAAGTTAAACACGAGCCAACAATGTGATGTGGCGGCAAAAAAAAGCCAATGGGATTTTGGCCTGCATCAATAGAAGCATAGTGTCTATGTCCAGGGAAATAATGCTACCCCTCTATATTGCCTTGGTTAGACCACACCTGGAATATTGTGTCCAATTCTGGGCACCACAATTGATGAGAGATATTGACAAGCTGGAATGTGTCCAGAGGAGGGTGACTAAAATGATCAAGGGTCTGGAGAACAAGCCCTATGAGGAGCAGCTTAAAGAGCTGGGCATGTTTAGCCTGAAAAAGAGAAGGCTGAGAGGAGACATGATAGCCCTGTATAAATATATGAGAGGAAGTCATAGGGAGGAGGGAGCAAGCTTGTTTTCTGCTGGCCTGGAGACTAGGACGTGGAACAATGGCTTCAAACTACAAGCAAGGACATTAGGAAGAATTTCCTGATTGTGAGAGCCATTCAGCAATGGAACTCTCTGCCCCGGAGTGTAGTGGGGGCTCCTCCTTTGGAAGATTTTAAACAGAGGCTGGATGGCCATCTGTCAGGGATGCTTTGAATGCAATTTTCCTGCTTCTTGGCAGGGGGTTGGACTAGATGGCCCATGAGGTCTCTTCCAACTCTATGATTCTATGATTCTACTTTAATCCATATCTTAGATAGAGCTTTCCAAGGTGCTGAAAATCCCATATTCCTCCCTGCAAATTGGATCAGTGTCTTAGGCAGACCCTTCAAATATTGTGGATTCACTATCCTAATATTATGGAGCCATCAGCTATGACTGAATTTCACTCCATTCTGGTAATATTTCAGGGGAAGGAGTGGAATGGGGTAAAATATGGGAGTCTGAGGGTGGATGTATCCTCTTTAGATTCTATGGATTCACAAATTGATCCTACTTCTTTCTGCTCTCTTCTGCATTGGAATAGCAATAACTGTGGATCTTGCCACAGTTTAAAGTAGGACGCTTGTAACATCCTATTTTCTTCTTCAAGGGCAACCTCAGAGATCAAGAAAATATATAAGCAAAAAACAGTGAATGATTAAATAAATAAATATTCTGTGTTCCAAGATGAATAAAACTGCTATCAATGAGATTGACTGCTGTACTGCAGTCAATGGAATTCACTGGTGTACTGCAATCAATCAAGAGTTGCTTTGGGTCTCAATCAAGAGAAAAAATGGGGAATAATATTAACAACAACATAGATCACATCCTTTTACTACTGGTGGACTTCCTTAGTGGTGCTCTGTTATGGATACAGATGTAGTGAGAGATCAACCCGATCGCATATAAGTCAATGGGGCAACCAGCATTGATAGAGGCTTCAAAAACCCCTGGTAGCAGCATTTGTAAAACCATTGTTGATTTAGTTGGGAGTCGTTGTAGCATATCACATTGAAAGCATAATCTTATCTCTGCAGGTTTATACATATTTACCCAACCAAACGGCTGGATTCATATAATGAACTGGGCATATGTACCTGCAAATGTAGCAAGTTGGTTTTAAAGTGAAAATAAACACATTATTTTGGTTTGGGTTCATTCCTAAAGTGTTACTAATTACAGTTTTGAGAGGCACCCTTATTTCAGTTGCTAGCCTGACAGAATTTTTACGTCGGTTTGTCACATTTCTATGTAATGTGTCCCACCTAAAGTCAAATTGAGCCAATTTAGATATGTGGGTACACCTACATTAGTGAAATTCCATCTGTAGTGCTATAAACACTGAGCAATTTCTTATTCAGAATCACCTTGTTGAATTTTTAAAAACAATTTCCTCTTTGTTGCAGAAATTCATTGAAAATTCAATCTAAATGTTTGACACATGTAGCTTAAGATTTGTAAGATTTCTGAAGTCAGTTTGAAATTGAAAAAAGATTTGACTGTTCTCTGCCAAGTGTTGCAAATGATATTATTGCTTCCAAAAGACACATATCAATGGGGAATTACATGAGAGAGTTAGGAAAACAGGCAGCAAGAAAAAATTAGTTACAAAGGGTGCACCCATACTATAGAATTAATGCAGTTCAACAGTGCTTTAAATGCCATGATTCCATGCAACGAAATCATGCCAGTTGTAGTTTTACAAGGTCTTCAGCCTTCTCGGTCAGAGTGCTGGTTGCCTCACCAAACTAAAAATCCCATGATGCTGTAGCACTGAGCCAGGATAGTTCAAGTGGTGTCAAACTGCATTCATTCTACAGTGTAGATGTATCCTGAGAGGAAAAATATAGATGTGGGAAATAGCCCATTGTGCCAGCAACTATACAGTGACACAGCAGAAAAGGAAGAGAGAAAGAAGTAGAAACTGAATGCAAGTTTGTTTAAATAAAGTTCTTTGTTTTGTATAATTCCTTGTTGATTCTTAGCAGTGACTAACATCTCTTGAAAGGCGGGTGGAGGAGAATGGTAGCTAGTCTTTGTGCTGAGAAATTAGGAAGGGATTGCAAACAAAAAAAAGTTAATCAGCTATTGATTTTACCCTGAATGGCCCCAAGCAGGACAAAAACAAAAAAAAAGAAATGGGTTCTGAGTTTTGAAAATACAAACAACCCTATAGCTCCAAACTGCATGAGATATAGGGGGTTGCTTGTGGGGAGACCATAGCGTAACTGCAGTGACAATGAATGACACACAGTCCATTGAACTGTAAGCACTGGGAATCACTCTCCAAGCAAGGAATACATTGGGAGATTCTGGAAAGTAATTCTACAGCCTTTAGCAATGGTTGTCTTACACGCTGGACTTCTGAAAACAAGGTCACTCACAGTAGCAAAACGAGATGCTCTTTCTTGTGGTCTTTTCCCAATCATTCATGAACAAAACTTGATCCACTAAAAGGAACTGCGACCATATGTTCTCACTTGCTTGGGATCCAGAGAAGCCCAATCTAAGAAATTCACAATGTAAGCAGCTATTAACATCTTCTTAACCGGAGCAAGAAAATGTTCCTTTGGCAGCATGATCACATTTAAAATGTTCATTAGAATTTCTAAATAAGAAGGCGGTTTTTGGGCTCTGGACTTACTTAGCAAAATCAACTCCATATGAATCCCTAGGACCTAAGAGATTTACCTAACATATCTGCCTTTTTGAGCCTGAAAAGAATAAACTTTTCAATTTTAAAGGGAATTACTCTGGTGCTGCTAATGAAAGAGGACATTTTATTGTATTTCTTTCACTGCCTTTGTTTCAACTCCTTTTAAGGCCAATAAGGGCTGTGGACTGTCCCTTGATAGCATCTTATGGTTCAGTTCAGTTAGGCGATCCCTTGTTCTCTGAGTTTGATGGCCTTCCAAGTGTAGTGGATACATAGGTGACTGTGGACCTTATTCTTGATCCGCATGTTCTTCCACAGTGAGGGCATTGGTTTCCAGGTGGAAGGTGGTCCAGGTTGGCTTGCTGCACTTTCCTCTTGGCATGTTTCTCCCTTTTGCCCTCCATTCACGCTTCTTTGAATTCCACAGCACTGCTGGTTGCAGCTGACCTCGTTAGAGCACTCAAGGGCAGGGCTTCCCAGTTCTCAGTATCTATGCCACAGTTTCTAATAATAATAATAACCTGCCTAGGGGTGGCTTACAGAAGGACAAGCCCAAGGATTACATCTGTATCGAAGAACTGCGGCTATCTGACCCCATTTTGGCTACGGGACCGTGGCAGTTGTAGTTCGCCTTCTGTGCCTGTACCACACCAAACTAAAACTCCCAGGATTCTATACCATTGAGACATGGCGGTTAAAGTGGAGTCAAAGAAGAGTGTACACATGCACCCTGCCAAGCGGGAGGATATAAATGAACTGCGCATGCGCCTTCCCTTTTCTCCTCGCCTGCTGCGATTGGCCAGGTCCCTCCCCTCACGCGCCTGCCATCAGCTCTGCCAGTGGCCTTCTCGCCCGACAGTCAGCTATTTATTTATCGTGTCATCAGCAACCATTGTATTACAATTCTAACAGAGCAAAACAAACACAGAGATTAAAAAGAAAATGAAAAAAAAAAGAAAGGAAAAAAAACCACACAGATTTTGTAAATTTGGTATTTGGTTAAATGTCCTTTGACCAGTATCTGGCCACTTGGAGTGCCTCTGGGGTTGCCGCAAGAAGGTCCTCCATCGTGCATGTGGCAGGGCTCAGGGTGCATTGCAGCAGGTGGTCAGTGGTTTGTTCTTCTCCACACTCGCATGCCGAGGATTCCACCCTGTAGCCCCATTTCTTAAGATTGGCTCTGCATCTCGTGGTGCCAGAGCGCAATCCGTTCAGCGCCTTCCAAGTCGCCCAGTCTTCTGAGTGCCCAGGGGGGAGTCTCTCATCTGGTATCACCCATGGATTGAGGTGCTGGGTTTGGGCCTGCCACTTTTGGACTCTCGCTTGCTGGGGTGTTCCAGCGAGTGTCTCTGTAGATCTAAGAAAACTATGTCTTGATTTAAGTCGTTGACTGGCTGATACCCAAACAGGGGATGAGCTGGAGATGTCTCTGCCTTGGTCCTTTCACTATTGGCTGCTACTTCCCGGCGGATGTCAGGTGGTGCAATACCGGCTAAGCAGTGTAATTTCTCCAGTGGTGTGGGGCTCAGACACCCGTGATAATGCGGACAGTCAGCTGAGAGTCTCCCATTGGCTGTGGAGGAGACCCAGAATGCGGAAGATGGCTGGTGAAAACCTTTAGCGCACATGCGCAAGACTCCCCCGCCTCGAGAGAAGGGGTGTGTGAGAGAAGGTTTGGGCGTTACCCTTCGGCGGGGAGGAGAATGGAGGAACCAGCCTCTGCCTGGCTCGTGGGAGGAGCCCCGCCCCGCCCCTTCCTGGTCCCTCTCGCGCGCTCACTCCACCAAACGCCAACGGCAAAAGGGCTGTGGAGTGGCGCGAGCCAGGAGGGGGGAAAAGCGCATAAAAGAAGACGAGCAGGAAGGCAGGGCGCGCGAGCCAGCCTCTCCTGGGTCAGCCCCCCCCTCCTGCCCCGGATATAAAAGCGACGGCGAGGAGCAATTGAGAACGGGTCATGTCAGTGTCGCCCGTTAAGAAGCCGAAGATGGAGTCGGCGCTGGAGCAGCTCAAGCAGCACACCACGGTGGTGGCCGACACTGGGGACTTCAATGGTGAGGAGGAGGAGGAGGAGGAGGAGGAGGAGGGGAAAAGAAAAGAAGAAGGCTCTTCTGCTTGCCTCTGTTTGTCTCTTTTGCCCCACAAGCGGCCCCTTCCGGGTGTGGGCTGAGGAAGGCAGGCAGGCGCCATTCCCAGCGGATATGACCCCCTTGGCCTGGTCTGCCTGCTTTCAGAAGCAGTTGGATGGCAAGCCTCCAGGGCAGGCGTGGCAAACGTGGGCCCTCCAGGTGTTTGGGACTTCCACATTTCGGAATTTATTTATTTACGACATTTATATGCCGCCCTTCTCACCCCAAAGGGGACTCAGAGCGGCTTAAAAGATATATATATATATATATACACACACACAATACATTATATTATTAGCGTCGTACAATATCAGTATTATATATTACTATATTGTACTATACCGTTATATTGTAATAGTATTAGTAATATTACATGTAATATAAAACATAATTATAATATCATAGTATTAGTATTTGAAGTGACTGGCTTGACTTTGAAGGAGCTGGGGGAGGAGACGGCCGACAGGGAGCTCTGGTCCATGAGGTCACAAAGAGTCAGAAGCGACTGAACGAATAAACAACAAAGTATTAGTATTCTATTGTCTTATAAATATATAATAGTCACTCCAAGGAATTGTGGGAGTTGAAGTCCTAAACCAAGCGTCCGCAAACTGCAGCCCTCCAGCGGTTTGGGCCTTCAACTCCCAGAAACCCTAACAAGCTTGTTCAATTCTCAGGAATTTTGGGAGTTGAAGGCCTAAACACCTGGGGGGGGGGGGCAAGTTTGCCCATACCTGCCTCGAAGTCACCAGATTCTGTCGGATTGCAGAAGCTAAGTCAGGTCAGCCCTGGCTGGGACTTGGGTGGGAGACTATCGCAGTGTAATTAAAAGGGTTCTATATGTGGCAGTATAAAGAACCCCTTTCTCAGCAGAAGCTCTCCCTCTCCCGTTTAAGGAGTAGACATACAACAGTTGTCTTTGTAGTAGAAAAAGGACTTTATTCAAAGGAATGTTTAGAATACAGGAACTCTTCTCAAACCTTTCTGCCATCAATTCCTAAGCAGTTGAAGTCTTCTTGCTTACAAAAGCCTTTTCCTTCTTCAGGAACTTCACAACAACACTAAACCTCAACATTAACCCTTAAACAACATAGAACAGTGTTCCTCAAACTCTGCTTCTCCAGGTGTTTTGGACTTCAGCTCCCAGAAATCCCAGCCATCTTCCCAGCTCTTAGGAATTGTGGGAGCTGAGTCCAAAACATTTGGAGGAACAGAGTTTGAGAAACACTGACATAGAAGCTTGGTACTCCTTTAGTACTTCTACAACTGCTCTACCATGGCAGCAAATTACATAAGATGAACCAGGTGGATTGATTCTCATTACTCACAGCATGCTTGGGTCTGATTCTTACATTTATTTACATTAACTTTAGAATTGACATACTTCAAAATTACGACAGACCACCAAAAATGCCAGGTTTTGTAGGCTATATTTCGGAGGATGAAATCGGCAAATCACCTCTTGGGTCTTCCATGCCTAAGAAAACCCTATCTGCTGAGCTGCTAAACTTGCTGACTGAAAGGTTGGTGGTTCGAATCCGATGAGTGGGGTGAGCTCCCGCTGTTAGCCCCAGCTTCTGCCAACCTAGCAGTTTGAAAACATGCAAATGTGAGTAGATCAATAGGTACCGCTCCAGCGGGAAGGTAATGGTGCTCCATGCAGCCATTCCGGCCACATGACCTTGGATGTGTCTATGAGCAATGCTGGCTCTTCGGCTTAGAAATGGAGATGAGCACCACCCTCCAGAGTCAGACACTAGACTTAATGTCAAGGGAAACCTTTTTTAAAGTCAACTTGAAAGCACAAACACACCCAAATGAGAATCCGAACGTAATTTCAGGAACCCGGGGACTAGATGATGGCATGTGGTGGATAAGGAGTTGGCTAGGCTTCAGTTTAGGAGATTAAGGAGGCTTTCAGTATGGAGGCCTGCTGAGCCAATCGCCTCAGGACTGATTGGAGAGGGAAGGGCAGTTCTGGTGCTAGTTGCAACTTGCCTGTCTCCACTTCTGACTTGCTGAATAGTTTGTGTAAGAGGTCAAGGTTTATACTTGTATTCCTGTGGATTTTGTTCTGCTGTGTTTTAAACGGATGTCCCAACCAGAAAATTACCATAATTTTTATTGTTTCCTCCATTAAATATTTGTAAATTGAGATAATCTGAATATATTCATGCCTTTAATTTAAGGTGGAGCTGTGTGTATGATATATAGTTGTACAAATTGATACAGGCTGCAAAATTCAGTGCTTCTTTATTTGTTATGAGGAATAGTCAACGTCCACAATTACTCAGGAATAAATATGAAAGAGGAACTCTTAAACAAGCAAGGAGTGTTTCGTAAATAGCCTTGTGAAAGTCTTGGACATACATTCATTGCTTCATGATTGATTGCGTCCTGCTGATGGGTAATGAGTTAGCATGTTGAGATAGGACAAAGTCCTCTGTTAGACTTAAGATTTATAGGATGCACAGTTTATGCTTTAAGTTATGTTAAATTTCACATAAATCAAAAATATTCCATAAAAGAATATTTGAAGCACTATGGAAAGGGAAGGATGAGATTTATGGAGAAAAAAAATGTAGTAGAACTATAAATATACGAAATATTTATAGTTTTGAGTGGATTTCAGTTAGTGAAATAAGTAGTGTCAAAGAGGGACAAAACCATGTGGCCCCAAACCAGTGTAAGTAGTTTCTTTGTCAGTAATGTGAAACCAATATTGTGCTTGAGGACTGCTATGAATTTGTTGTTTAACTCAAGAAACATCATAAAATGCATTTAAAAATGCCACACAAGTGGCTGGAGCTACTACAATTCTATAGTGCCTTTTGTGCAACTTTGGAGATAAATTTAGCCTGTCTGCAACTTATGTTTGCAAATGATTATCCAGGTAGCGATATTTCATTTTACAATATGCTCAGGAATGTCAAGCTGCACTTTTGCTATGCAAAATCTATTTTTCCCATTTAGATACCATGGATTTTCAAGGACATTGAGCATTGTAGCAGACATCAGTAACATTTGCTCTTATGGCATGTTGCACAATGCAACATACTAATCTGGACAGAGTAAATACCATGATGTCTTCATGTCACTGTGAATATGCCAGATCTGTCCATTATCTTCCTTTCTCTGTCCAATTTGCTTTGTTTTGTAAATGGCTTCTATTTTGTGAGGGCATATGGTAGAGGAGCACCTGACATGTGGCTAGCATGGTAACTCATGGTAATAGTTTTTAGAAGCATGTGTTGATGGCCTCTGATCAAAAATAATTTCAGGAGCAGAACACCATAAGCAGGCAGTGGTGTTACACTTGTGTAGGAGAATTGTAATGACAACTATGCAGAACATCTAGTAGTTACAGGAGAATATCTTGCAGACATAGTTGTCAGGCCACATATTTTAGTCAACCATGGGGCTGAGATCACAGTGATTAATCAATTAGTATAACTCCTCATGAAACATGATCATGGTAGGAGTTTACATCAATCCATCCACCTTATTTCTGTCTAATGCTCTTGTTGTATTTGATCTGACACATTTCTTGGGTCATAGGTGTTTGTTGCAGTGTATCTATTTTAATAGTAACAATACTTCTCACTAAACTTCGCATGGCTCTCCCTTTTATTTGTGTAGTGATAACTGGTATCGGTAAAACCTTTGGCTGTTATTTAGTAAATGAAAAGACTTTTTTCTGAATACTGTTTCCTTGACATAGTTGAACAGTCAAAAGAAGGGTCAGAAGGCAAAACTTAACAGACCATTAAGAAACCCCCTGTGGCTCAATAAGTTAAACCCTTGTGCCGGCAGGACTGCTGACCGAAAAGAGAGCGGGGTGAGCTCCCATCTGTCAGCTCCAGCTTCCCATGTGGAAACATAAGAGAAGCCTCCCACAGGGTAGTAAAACATTCGGGCATCCCCTGGGCAACGTCCTTGCAGTTGGTCAATTTTCTCATACCAGAAGCGACTTCCGATTTCTCAAGTCGCTCCCTACACGGAAGAAAAAAACAAACCACTGACCAATTTTTAGTGGTAAACACGGCGCATAGTGATTGCTGGGATTCCTGAAAGCCAAAGCATAATAAGATTAATTTGCCTTCTCTTGGAGATCATGAGAATACACTTTTGCTTTTTACATTTAAAAAAGAGGGGGTAGACTAAATTTATTGTTAATCTTAGTTAAATCATCAGTTTATTTTGCTTTACTGTCTTATTATTTTGTCCCCATAGGAAGCCTTGGTCAAATACACAAATATAAAGAAGTCTTCAATCATTTGATAATTTTACCAATGTTTCCTACAGCCTATTAATAATATAATGTTGTGAATTCATCAATAAGAGTCTGGTTTCATTTGTTCATTTACTTGCCTGTTTGCATTTTATAATATCTTCTGATAGAAAAGCAGGTTTGTTGCTGAACAGTCAAGGTTGTTTTTATGAACATCAGGAAAATCATCAAGTACTGTTTCACTAAAGAGATATCTGTAACATGTTCAGTGACTATGTTTTCAGTTCAGTTTTTTAGCAGCCAAGAATCTCAAGCCTATTTAGTGCTTTGCATATGTACGATTCCATTCAGTAGTTGGTTTCAACCACTGTTAAGAAGTCTAGTTATGCAAACTGTTTGCATGTGGACTTCCTTGTTTACAAAGAATGAGGAAGCTATTTTCCAATCTCACACAGAGTACCTCCTTGCATTACTAATCTAAGTAAATAAATCCAAAAATTATGGTACCATTCTACAGTAGGCAGCAAACTGAGCAAAATACTCCATCACATAGTGGAACAGATCATGTATGTTTGAATATTTGACCAAGGCTTCCTATTGTGACAGATAATTTGTCTGTATTTTTTGTTCTCCTTGTGCACAGTAATTTTATGACCAGTTTCCAGGTTTGGCCACAGTCTCTACTCCCATCAAGAGAAAGCATCTGCTTAATCAATAATGACAAGGGATTCTATTGAGTGAATAGCTAGTAAACCAAGTTGCTCCATCTTACTGAATATCCTTTTCAATATTATTGTTAAGCTGGCTAGCCTATTTTTATTTGCTTTGCCCCCATAGCTATTGAGGAATATAAGCCCCTGGATGCTACTACCAATCCTTCGCTGATATTAGCAGCAGCTCAGATGCCATCCTATCAGCAGTTGGTTGAAGATGCTATAAAATATGGGAAGAAACTTGGTGGGTAAGTCTGGCTTTGTTGGCTTTATACCCCACTCTTCTCTTAGGATGGGATAATGTTCATACATGCCTTCCAAATGTACCAGCATTTGTGTTTTTTAGTTCCCACTGCCAATTATTTTTAACAAGTCATGGTATCAGACCAAGATTGGAACATGGGTCTAAGATTGCATTCATTCCCAATTTGTTCTGAAATATGGTAATTAATTTCTTTAGCTATCACATTGGAACCACATGATCCTTCAGGTCTATATTCCTTTTGTAAATATTCATAATTATCTCTGGTAAATGTGTTTCCAGGTCAGAAGATAATCAAGTTACAAATGCTTGTGACAAGCTTTTCGTATTATTTGGTGCAGAAATACTGAAGAGGATACCTGGCCGTGTATCCACAGAAGTAGATGCAAGGTGTGTGTCTATCAATAGATATCTACTTCTAATAGGGATGCCTCCTCTTGTTTGAGCATATGTTTCTTTCCTGCAGATGCCCATAGGGGCCTCTCAATTTCCCTATAATAACTACCTGCTCATTCTCTTTCACGACTGCATGAAAATGTTGTACTATAGCTATATGGTGAAGAGCTGACTTTTCAAGAACAGCCCTGTCTTTAAGAATTTGGATTGTTGTGTTACTGGTGGATAATTTTTGCTTCCCACTACCTCTGATATGTTTGCTTTCGTTGTAATTCTATTTTTCTAAATTGTATGTTATATATTATGTCTAGTTTCAACTGTTTGTCAGAAAGACAGAATATAAACTTTAAAAATAAAAAAGGCAGCATAGAATTGGTAGAAAAGATTGCATCCTGTGTATACATACTACAAAGCTGTAATGGATTTTCACTATAATTACAGATATATGTATGACTTACACAATGATGTACATTAGTATGGGGAAACATAAATCGTTGTGTTGGTAAAATGCAGTGAAGTAGTTCTTTGGATCCAAGTTGGAGACAAGACATACGACACTCTGTTTGGAATTGTGAGTTGCAGTGATGCAGTAATGATTTGATTGGAAAATTACATTATATAACAAAATTGGGGGGGGGGGATCTGTTCCTGGATTGAAAGTGTTATTTCCTGTTTAATGTTGTGGTTCTTACTTTGAAAGTAATTGTTATACTCAATAAACTTTGCTTTTGTGGCTGCCATAAACTATGTTGAATTGCTTGAGATTCGATGAGATATTCATTGAAAAACTATAGCAAAATGTGCTACAGGATGCCCCACAAAAACTAAGTTTTTGCAGTTTACTAAACCTTTTCCATGTTTTTATGACAGAACCAATTAGGATATTACATTTATCACCTAGGAACAAAAATCGTGTTACATAGTACAGGGTTAGTCAAAATGCATAGGCCAATAAGCCATTCAATTGAATGGCTTATTGGCCTATGCATTTTGACTAACCCTGTATTATACTCATGTCCACAAGCTCCTTTTTCCTAAGGATCAGTGCTGACATAAATAATATAGGACAAAAATTGATTACTTGTAATTTTCAAAATGTTTATTTCAAAGGTTGTCTTTTGACAAAGAAGGCATGATTAAAAAGGCCAAACACTTCATAGATCTTTATAAGGAAGCTGGAATTGGTAAAGATCGGATCCTGATCAAGCTATCATCAACGTGGGAGGGCATTCAGGCTGGCAAGTAAGTGTATATGTAATATATTAATTTTATATTTTAGTTATAAAATGCCCTGTTGATTGCCTGATGTCATACTTCTTTGCCTGTTTAGATGGAATCCCCTTAATTTCTTCTGATATTAAAATGTGGTCAGCGTATTTTTCCAGAACTGGAGTTTTAAGTAGGCTGATAGTGACAAATCATTAATATTATGCCTGTTATAAAAATGACATTATGAAAATCTTATACGTGTTGTAAAATTATGTACCCATCCTCATGTCATCAGTTTAAATGCCTTTGGTAGGAATGTAATTTCACTGGGGCTCTCTTTTTATAGGATTCTTGAAGAGCAACATGGAATCCATTGCAACATGACCCTGTTGTTTTCCTTTGCTCAGGCTGTTGCCTGTGCAGAAGCAGGGGTCACCCTAATTTCTCCATTTGTTGGACGTATTTTGGATTGGCATGTTGCAAATACAGACAAAAAAACCTATGAGCCCTCAGAGGATCCAGGTAACTGCCTAATTTTTAAAGAATAATTAAAAATAAACATCTCAACACAAACAAGTTGAAATGTGCAGTCTTTTGAGAAAAAACACATCCCCAAACTATCGGGTAATTCTTCCTAATACATTTTTATGCCCATATTTCCTTATGTAGGAGTGAAAAGTGTCACTAAAATCTACCAATATTATAAAAAGTTTGGCTATAAAACTATTGTGATGGGAGCATCTTTTCGAAACACTGGAGAAATCAAAGCGCTGACTGGCTGTGACTATCTCACCATTTCACCCAAGCTTCTAGGAGAGCTCAGTAAAGATACCAATAAACTAACTCCAGCATTAAGTGTCAAAGATGGTAAGTTTCCTTCCTGGTTAACAAATACAACAGTGTTAAATACAGTCTGAGTATGCCTTAGTCAAAATGCTTGGGAACAGAAATGTTTGGGATTTTTCCAAATTTGGAATATTTACATATACATAATGAGATTTTTGGAGAGGAGTCCCAAGTCGAAACACAGAATTTATATACGTTCCATATATAATTTTATATGCTATACTTTTTTTCTGCATGGAACCAATTTTTATGTACATTGAACCAGCAGAATGTAAAGGTGTGACTATGTCAGCCACCTGTGTGGACCATTTTGGATTGTGAAGCATTTCAGATTTCTATTTAATACCCAGCCTGTATTATTCCAGTAAAAATTGTTCAGAAAAATAATCTGGCAGCGATCCTTTAATGTGTCATCAAATGTAATGTGAACTATTACTTGGAAAGCACTTTAAATTGGTTTGTCGGTTGACTGTGACTGCAAAAGTCTTCACAGTATTCTTGAGGACTTTGGTTTTGTCAATCTTGTAGAGGCTGGAAGCAGAAAGACTGTAATTAAGTATTGCATACTGATGAAAAATTATGAAGGAGGGGGATCCAGAAGTTGATATCAAGTTCAACTTAATTTTTGCTATGTGTTTTCAAGTAGCTTATCATAGGGTTTTCTTGGCAGGATTTATTCATAAGTTTGCCATTGCCTTCCTTTGAGGCTGAGAGAATATAGTTTGCTCATAGTTACCCACTGAGTTTCCATGGCTGAATGATCATGCCGTCCTGATGTTCTTGAGTTGCAGTCCCATCACTAGATTGTATCTAATCAGTCTAGCATAAGAGAGGTCATGGGAGTTAAAATCTAGTTATAGCCACATAGTATCTTTATACATTCTGTGTATTCAGCTGGGCTGCTATATTGATTAAATGGATCTTTTAACTAATTCTATTTTAATATAGGTTGTCTTATCCAATTTATATACTTGGTTTATGTAATGTATTATTGTTTTCATGTTGATGTATTTTATTTTATGTATTATGTATTTTATGTATGGCATCAGGTATACCTAAGTTGACAAAGTGGATGTGTTCTTGGACTTCTGTTACAGGAACTATGGTATCAGAAGTAAAAATAACATGGAGGGAACAGAGAAAGGTTCCTCCCCTTTGGGGAGATAGAGCAGGGTATTATTATTATTATTATTATTATTATTATTATTACTATTAACAACAACAACAACACTGCAAAAAACCCCACAGGAGTTCAACAGGTTTCGGCAAACTATCAATCAATGCTTTATCAGCATACTTAGACAGCTGGTGGAACAGGCTAATCTGCTTTCCCCCTTTCTTCCTGTTTTGTTCTTCACATTTGCTCTGATTCTGGGGTAGCTTTTACCCTATTGGTTGTAGCCATTTACCAACAGTTGCAGTAGGATCACTTAAGACTAGAATCACAGGCCAACTTGGTTGCATTGTTTACTGCTGTAACCCAACACTACAGTGTCTTTCTCTAGCCTTCCTTCAATGCTGTTGAATTCTTTTGGCTGGGCAGAAAACAAGGGGGTAGGGAACCAGACTAACCTCCCATAAAAGACTTTGTGAAAATGAGATTATTTGTCATTGGCTTTAACTGAGATATGCCTATACTTAGAACAGTGTGTTTACTTTTGTGCTTATGTTGCTAAATAATAAATACCATTTCCTGCTGTGAGGCTACAAGTAGTAGTAGTAACAAAATAAAACATGTTCTTCTAATTGTGAATACCTGGCATGTTTCTCGTCTGTTACTTGTGGATAAATATTGTTTGTGGGTGCTGCTGATGACAGCCACAGATGCAGATGGAACGTCAGGAGAAAATGCTACTAGAACACTGCCATACAGCCCAGAAACCATGTAACACTTCCGTGATTTTGGCTGTTAAAGCCTTTGACAATAAATTGTATTATTGTTAGTCAAATCACAATGGAGGGGCAATTCTATGGACTATACATTGTATAGAATAGATGTTAGGCAGCTGAATTTGAAATGTAATAATTTCATGTACTTTTCAATGAAGCTCAGGCATCCAAACTGGAGAAAATCCATCTAGATGAGAAGACATATCGCTGGCTTCATAATGAAGACCAAATGGCTGTGGAGAAGTTGTCTGATGGAATCAGGAAGTTTGCTGCTGATGCAGTCAAATTAGAGCAGATGATAAAGGTAAAATGGTTGGGGGAGGGGCAGATCAGTTAATCATTCCAGGTTGTTCTTGTTATTCGCCATCAAGTCAACACTGATTTACAGCGATGCTTTGAAAGAAAGATCTCCAAGGGCCCTGGTCATCAGAAGCCCGGCTCAGGTTTTGCAAATTCAGGGCTGTGGCTTTATTTAATGAAGCCATCTGTAATGTCATCTTCCTTTGTCATACTGTCTATCATAGTTTAGGGGCAACTTAGGGACCATGAAAGCATGGTTGATAGGGGTTTGTTACCCTGTCGATTGGGAAGCAATTAGCTGACAGTTCCAGTGTTTCTCCCTGTTGCACTGGAAGAGAGCACACAGCAGAGGGTTAGCAGTCAGCTGCTTCCTGGGTGATGGGGAACAGACTCCTGTCAACTCACAGTGGCTGCTTCCTAGTAAATGGAGATTGGGAAATGAGGGGGCTAGGATGGAGTTGCCAACAGGATTTCAGCCAACAAGTAGTTGGACCAAAATGTAATTTCCAGTCCATACTGGAAGACAACCATGGAATCAGTGATATTTACATAATTATTAGCTTACCCTTTAGCAATTTATTAGCAACTAGCTATAGGCCTTGGGAGTGGTTGACAGTAGTTTGGAACAGTTAAGTTTCATGAAATTTTTAATCATAATCTCAACAACTTTAGTAACTGGCTAATTTTTAAATGTATTTATCAAAGGCTGTAATGCAATGTCTGTAAAATGTGAGCTTAGAGTTAGGATTTGAAACTTTCAGTACTTCAGATCAGTGGAGGGAAAAGTTTGGAGTGCCCCTTATGTAACCTTTAAGTCCCCTCTAATGGTCCCAAGGCAAAAAGAAAAATTGTGAAAAAAATATCCATTTAAATGGTATTTGGAGCCATGTTATGCCTCATTCAAGGAGAAAAGGAAAGAAACAGAAGTTGCTGCTATTTCTTCAGCATAAGCAATCAGTGTATATGTGCGTGTGTGGTGGGGGGAGGCTTTTCCCAAATCCAGAACAGGTGAAAATAGCTCTGAATCCTCCAATGCTACCTGCATCTTCTTTATACAGAATTACTAGAATCCAAAAGGACTTGAGCATTGAATTTGTTTATTTTGCCTATTTATAAAACTACTAGTTTAAAGGTGAAGTAATATTAATTTTGCAGTTATTTCCCTTCTGTACTGATACCTACAAAATTCTTATTGATGATTACATCGTAAATAACCATTTGTTTAAGATACATGATCATTGCACTCATTACACTTTTATACTTTTCTTTTAGGAACGAATGTTCAAGTCTGCAAATGGGAAATAGACACGCACTTTCTGGATGCTATATGGATGTACAAATATCTACATGTTGCAGATGAAAGATTTTATATATTCTGGCATTTTTATAGCAAAAAGATCAGATCCTAAATGTGTGCAGGATTTTTAAATATAGATACATATTGCAGAAATCCAATGATTACAAACTGCAAAAGATAAGGACCAATTGTTTGGAAGTGTTTTCTTCATGGTGATATTAGTAATAAAATAAAAAGTTCTGATATGTCAATGCTTTCATTTATTTGTAGTAAGTGTGGTGTTTGACTTGAATATTTTCTCATGGTCTATTACATAAATTTACATATAACTATGTAGCATAAGTGCTAAGCACCCACAAAGATGGGTAACAGTATGCTGGCATGTGTCCTGATGCATATTGGCTGTCCCTAGCTGGTGGCTCAATGCATAATGGGAATGATATTACTCACTTTGCTGGCTTCCCTATGAAGTAATGAAACTGCACCCCCCCCCCTTTACTGGATACAGATATTACACAATTCCCCAGTTCATCTGTTTGGGGTGCTTTGATTATGTATTCCTGCATGGCAGGGGTTTGGACTGGATGACCCTTCCAACTAATTCTTGGAAACATAAGTCCTCTTATGAATACTGAAGTCTCCAACAGGAGTGGCTGGTATTACACCTAAACAGCATAAATATGTAGGGAATAAATCTTATGCAATATTAACAAGTAGATCCACTGCAAGCCCACTGATTTTGTTGGGACGCACTGCCATGGCCCCAAAACCTCCAGGGTCTCTTTATCCAATCAAAAACTGGAAGCAAGTAGATTGTTCAACGGGTTTATTTGATCAAATCACCCTGCTGGGTAAACAGAGGAAAATGCCACAAAAACTGAAATGCTGTTCAGTTTTAAAGTCAACACATTGACAGGCGATTTTCTCCAATTCATGCCTCATCTCTGTCTCTTCCCTTCTGGTGCCAGCTCTTAGCAGTATTCCTATGCCTGCTTTTCCTCAGCAGCCAATTTCCCCTCCTGCATCTGCTTGTTACTATTAAAAGCAAGGGACCTGTAAAAGTTTTGAAATGTCAGCAATCTGAAACTAATTCTACCTCCTTGGTCTATGTTCAACAAAATGCACTTCTTGAAATGCTCCATCGACTTACAACGGGAAAATAGGACAGAGGAGTTACAAAGTTAGTGACAGTGCATTGTCGAAGGCTTTCATGGCCGGAATCACTGGATTGTTGTAGGTTTTTTTGGGCTATATGGCCATGTTCTAGAGGCATTCTCTCCTGACGTTTTGCCTGCATCTATGGCAAGCATCCTCAGAGGTAGTACCTTAGTGACAGTGCTTCATAGTGAATCTGTCCCAGTCTCCTAAAAACTATCTGATTCCCTTTGTGCTGGAGATTTCTCATGGCGCGCGGGGGGGGGGGGGGGGGGGGTAGGATAGTCAGCAGCTGCTTCTGGGGACTGAGGGACTTTCATGGTTCCTATGTATCTCTAACTAGTGCATATGTGTGAATTGTGAATACCAAACTGTTACAAGCACAAAAGTTGGTTACACGTTTGTAAATGCACAACAGGATTCCAAATCCAATTTCTTAATGAATCTAGTCACGCATTTGTTAGTGAATTGTTTTTTAAAACAATGTGTTACTTTTTTGGTCACTTGTGGAAAATGTGAGATGACTCAAGTGATAATCTGGTTTCATCAAAATAAATCTTTAGTTACCACTGTGAAAGCTACACATGACAAAGCCATAGAACATCAACGAAACTGCTGGGAGGTACTCTATATGCACTTTCCAAGGAAATATTCAATCGATCCAAACACTACTTACGTATTTGCCCAAGAAAATTTAGAACTACACCACTATTCAAAGACTTTTGTCTCAATTTTCATTATTACTTAATCTTTTAACATAAAAGTATCCCTTGTGCCATTTGAATTTTAAAACCAAAACAATTATTACATAACAAACTTATGAGTATTATAACTCATTGCCATCAAGTCATACACATAAATATTTTACACAGTATGAAATACAACTTGGTCCAAATGTAACAGTTTCCACAACACTTAGAAATGTACTACAGGTATTCAAGTACAATGAATTTAAATGTAGAACAAAATAAAACATCTTTGAACTTTTAAAAAAATTAATGCTATTTTCCCCAACATAAAATGTTTTCACATTCAATTGTTTTATATCTTTACAAAAGGATCATATGATCTAGAAGCAATTTTGCAGCTCACTGGCCTGAAGCTTATATAGGTCTTAAGTATGTAATTTCAATACTGTGTTAGTTAAAAGCTTAAAAGGTAAATCAAAACTGCAGCTGAAAATGTAGCATGAAATTGACAGATTTATCTTATTTTCTTAAAAGTGTAAGATTACTAGATGTACAAATAACACAACTTTACCACGTATCTCATGAATGTCAAATATAATTGGAAACAAGGCTGGACCTAACAATAGATCTCTGGATGGCCTGCTGTAGATAGGGAGCCAGAAACCCCTGAAAACTATTTAATGATACAGCAACCAAGTCTGCTCCCACACTAAATTATACTTCCATAAGGAAGAAAGCAGAAAGTAATCAGGGGTAGGCTTCTGTGACAAAGGACTCGTAAGTTCAGGTTCTCAAAAGAAATTCCTGAACTGAGAATTATTCATTTCTGATTAAATTGCCTTTGTCCCAAGCTCCAGCAGGACACCATGGGGTTCTGGGAAGAGGCAAAATAAACACTAGAAGGTCGAGGTCCATTCCAGCTTCAACAAGATCAATTACCACTGAGAATTGCACCTCAAAGTGAAAGCAATAGCTTTCAATCTAAGCCCTTCTTTGGCTATGCAAAAAAGGAAAGGGGAAACAGGACGTGTGAGCCTAAGGTATGAGTTACCTTGTTCGCATAATGAAAAATCAAATTTTGCTATGTATTTACTACTTTCAGCATCCGTCAAGAGACAGGTTTAAAGAAACAAGAAACAAAAAAGTGTTATAAGGTGAGATGACTCCAGGATTTAGAGTCCTGTCTTTAAGTAAACACTGATGTTCTCTTCCAAAGGCAGGAAGCCTTACATTTCCATCTTCCAAACTGAAGACATCTTCTCTATTCACTTATTCATCCAATTTACAAGACTCGCTTCATCATTTTCTGCTAAATGAAATATGAAATAAATCACAGTTAAACCAGGAGCTTGCATCTATATGTACTACAAAGATTTTCATACAGACCTCAATCACTCAATTCCTTTCACCTATAGTGCCTGGAAATAAAAAGGACAAGGCAAAGGCCCCTGCTGAGGAGAACGCTATTCATCCTCTTAAAAATAGGGTCATCCAGATAGTTAGTTATCAGAGGACAGGGGGGTCATCAAATCTGACTAAGAGACAATACAATAAATTAGGAGAACTTAGGCATGCTGAATCACACCCAACTGATTCCGGCTTGAACAACTATATAAAAATGAAAACAGCAAAGGAGCTAAAGATTCTGTCCTGGAATATATCTGGATGGGCTGGAAAATTAGTGGATGAAGAGTTCGTAGAGTATTTACAGGAGTTCTCTATTATAATGATACAGGAAACGTGGGTGGAGGAAGCCTCAAATCTTAATTTGCAGGGTTTTAGAAGTTTTGCAGTGCCTGCTGCAAGGCGGCATAAGTGGGGGCGCTGCTGTGGAGGCCTAGCAGTTTTTGTTTCAGTTGAGCTGGAAGCTGATTGCCAAATTGTGACTAACCAGTCTAACAATAACATATTAGCTGTAGAGTTAAATCTCAAGGACAACCAGGTTTTATTTTGCATTAATGTCTATGTGCCTCCAGTAAATTCAGCGTATTCAGCCAAAGAGGTGTGGCAGTTTTTAGATACAGTCCTGGGAGACAGGAGCACTGGCCTGGAAAACATGAACATTGTTTTAGGCGGCGATTTCAATGCGAGGATGGGAAAATCAAATGAGGAACTGGCTCAGCATTTTGGGTTGCATTTGGAGAATCAATTTTCACTTAGTAGGAACTCGAGAGATGTGAAATTTAACAAGAATGGACTGGAATTATTCTCATTAGTTTATAAACATTTATTACTAATCATGAATGGCAGCCATCTAGAGGAGTCATCCGGACTATACACTTATCACTCAGTAAGAGGGGGAAGTGTCCTAGATTACTTTATAATCTCACCAGGATTGTTGCCTGTAATCAAAACCTTTATAGTGGACATACACCCAGAAAGTGGCCATCACCCCATTAAACTAGTCATAAAAACAGACTTAGAACAGCACAGAAGGTCAAATAATTATCCACTGGCCCTGGTTTCCATGGGACCCAGACGACTCAAGTGGTCGGAGCCCTTGAGCGATAAGGTTATAGACCAACTTAATGGACCTATTCTGGAATCCTGCAGAGATAAGATACTTAAAGGTACTATTGACCCAATAGAGGGTTATCAGCAAATTATTACCTCCCTCAAACCTCACCTGATTCATACAGAACCAACTAAAGTAAAAAAGCCCGGTAAGGGAAGTTGGTTCGATGCAGAATGCAGGAGCCAAAAAAAGATCCTGTCCCTGGCCATCAGAGCAGCCAACAAAAATGGGATTGAACAAATCTATAAAAGCCTGAATGAAATTCGTTCACAATATAAAACCCTACTGAAAAGGAAGAAACTTGAATTCAACAGGCAAAATTGGATCAAGCTGGATCTGGCTGTTAGGCAAAAGGAGGAGGTCAAATTCTGGAATATGGTGCATTCAGGGCTAAGGCCCTTGCAACTTCATCTAGACTCCCAAATTGCAGCACATACTTGGGAAACTTATTTTGGAGACATATTCAGCGGCCCAGAGACTGCTGAGGAAGTGACTAGACCCATTGACTTCCCTGATTGGCCACCAGTTTCTCCAGAAGAAATTGAAGGACTGCTTCAAAAATAAAAAACAGGAAAAGCCCCAGGAGAGGATATGCTACCGCCAGAATTATTTAGATATAACATCACCTGGTGGGCTCAACAGGAGCTGGATTTCGGCATGGCAGAAGCACAATAGACCAGTGTTTTGTGCTTTCACACCTAATCCAAAATAGTCTGAAGAAACCAAAGGGATGCTTATACACAGCATTTGTGGATTTTACCTCAGCCTTTGACTTAATTGATAGACAGCGTTTGTGGGCAAAGTTGGCAAAGACTAATGTGGATAGACAACTATTGTTATTATTGCAACAGCTATACTCGGGGACAGACCTAAGAGTGAGGTTAGGCCTGTCAGGCAAGCTATCAAACAATATTGAAACAAAAAGAGGAGTTAGGCACCCTTTCTGTTTAATTTTTACGTGAATAATTTAGTTGCTGAGCTAAGCTCCCCTGACCACTTCCCTCCCTTAGCAGGTAGTAGGAGAATCCAAGTCTTGTTGTATGCGGATGATATGGTCCTCCTGTCAACTATGCAAATAGGTCTCAGGAGACTTTTGAGGTCACTAAGCAGAATTTGCGAACAAGAGAAGTTGAGGATCAATCACTCTAAAACCAAAGTAATGGTATTCTCCAAAAGGAAACAAATGCATAATTGGAAATTGGATGGCCATTCAATAGAGCAGTGTCATAGCTTGAAATATCTGGGCATACACTTCTCATACAATGGAAATTGGAAGAGCCATATTGAGGCAGCCAAACTAGCTGCATGGAGGTCAGTGAACTCAATCCTAGCCTTCTGGAAAACAAAGGGAGGGTCCTTGGTATGTCCCACAGCAAAGATTTTTTCTGCTAAAATTTTACCCCAACTATTATATGGAGCTGAAATTTGGGGACAGGGCAATACAAAGCAGATTGAATGTATTCAGAATAAGTTTGCAAGAGCTCTGTTAGCCCTTCCCCCTGGGACTCCAGCTGCCTTGTTAAGGCTGGAATTAGATCTTCCCTCACTTAAGGCCAGAATGCATAAGCTTAACATCTTATATGGGAAGAGGCTCCTGGGAATGGAGGACGAGAGTATAACAAAGCAATGCATGATGGAGCAGTATAAGCAGGGAGGATGGGCACAATACTGGCAAGCCTTGCTCCTTCAGTACTTTGATGGGTCAACAAATACCCTAATGCATCTGGACAAGAAGGCGATTAGAGACAAAATTTTTGAGAGGGATGCAGCTGACAACTTGCAGATTAGCAAACTGCAAGGTTTCTCTACCTGGTATCCTCGGCTAAAAAGTGACCAATATCGTCAACAATATCTTCAAGACCTAACGTCAGCGGTCCTGAGGAAAGCATTTACAGCCCTGCGATTCCAAACAATGCCATCAAACTGGCTAGAGGGAAGATACAGAGGGATCCCCCATGCCCAACGACTCTGCATTTGTGGTACAGGGGAAATAGAAGACCTAACACACTATTTGCTACACTGCCCCTTGTACAATGACCCTAGGAAAAATCTCCTAGGATCACTCTTGGAAGAAAGGGCATCATGGCAACAATCTGCGGTGATCTGCGACTTGCTAGCAGATCATTCTAAAAATATAACACTAAAGGTTGCCACATTCACAATCGCAGCCCAAAAGATCAGAGCCAAAGTAGCAAAATCCATACTGGGGGTCAGAAATGGAAACGGTTTGGAATGACACAAAGCAGACACTGTTATTGTCATGTTTCTGCTTTCATAATTTTAAAGAACTTGTTTTAGTTTTAATTCTTGTTACGTTTTAAGGTTTATATTGGAAAGTGTTTATAAAGTTAGTATTTTACTGATGTCATGGCCTATGGCTAGTACAATAAACAATTCATTCATACTGGTATAGTAGTAGATAAGCTCCTACGAGGGAGGCTCACTTATTCTTGCTATTGAGAGTAGACTAGGTTTTTAAGAAAGGAAAGTTACTGGTACAAATTGCCACACTTAATCCGATGATTGGAGTTTAGATCCTTCATGTATCTTTAGTGCAGAAGTATTCAACACTTCTCCCTCTATTTTTCCCCACATGGGATTAAAATGGGCTCAATTGACATTCTTATCACTTGATGTACATAAGATACTCAATACTGAAAGTGCAAAATATTTCTTATTATGGGAGACATTAAATAAACAAAGCTGGTATGTATTGGTGGACAAATATTCTCTCACACACAGACAGAAATACATGGTAGAAATACTTTAAGCAGCAATTACTCTTGTGAGTCTTTTTGAGTACATGACTTCTGGAGGCAATGGGTTGCATCAGAAATTTAGGTTTGTGAAAACAGACTCTCAACAAATGCCTGGTTTTGTTTAGTTAATTTTTGTGTCACAATAAAAATATTTTGCACCTTTCTAGTGGTAAATATCTTGTGTCAACCAAATGTATAAAAGTCAAAGATGTGTGGCGTGTATGTGAATGCATCTATAAGACATAATTGGACATGCTGTTGCTGCTGCGGTGGTGGCAGCTTTAAAAAAAAAGATTGAGTTGGCCAAATTATATTTAAAAATCATTTTCATTATGAAATATAATTGTAATTACCACTTACGATTACATTGTGTGTCATGGAAGGGTGTTCTTAAATAGTCCAAAACTTGAAAGACAGAATCTGCTGTACAAAATTCCAGCTTCCGCTACTTTACATTTTAGTGGCAATTTCCCACAACTTTTCTTACCTGCCATTGCATAGAAAAACAAGATTCTGAACAGCTGTAACAGTAGAATTGTCATTCTGTCCAGTGACAAGATGCCTGTCCACCACTACATGTACCGCTTCCAGCTTGCTAGCTGTATTGAAAGAAAAACACATTCACTCGTCTTGTATCTTTCTGTGAGCCACCTTGAATCCCTCTACAGGAAAAAGGCAGCACATAAATGGAACAAATAAATGGGCTGAGACTTTGCCACTTCCACCAAGATCTAATAAAATGAACTTTTTTTTCCTCTGGTCCTTATCAATTACATACATACTAACAGCATTTACTCTCTCAAATGAACTGGACATAGTGTGTCCACTTGTTTCCATTCCACTTTAAAACCTCCAAAACTTCATGGTGTTGGGGGGAGGGGGGTCTGAGTATTGGACAAAGATCCTGAATGACAGGGTTTGAATCCTCCCTCGATCATGGAAACCCTCTGGGTGGCCTTGAACAAGGCATACCCCCTAAGCATCAGAAGGTAAGGGTAAACTCACTCTGAGCTATTTTCCCCTACAACAGGTAGACTTGACGGCATACAACAATAAAATAAGAATATAGACCTAAGCTATAATTTGATAACACTTTAATTCCCACGATGCTATTGTATGGAATCCTGTGATCTGTAGTTTTGTGTGGTATCTAGAGTTTTCTGCCAATGAACTCTTGTTCAAATTAAAAATCACAGGATTTTTTTTCATGTCAGGAGCGACTTGAGAAACTGCGAGAATTAGCCATCTGCAAGGATGTTGCCCAGGGGACGATCTGATGTTTTACCATCCTATGGGAGTCTTCTCTCATGTTCCCACATGAAAGCTGGAGCTGACAGGTGGGAGCTCATGCCGCTCCCCGAATTCAAACCACTGATCTTTTGGTCAGCAGTTCTGCCGGCACAAGGGTTTAACCCATTGCGCCACCAGGGCTCCTTCTGCAGGAGGATGTTTTGGCAGTTTAAAGTCAGATATCTGGAATGCCCCATTTGCCCACCTCCAATTTGTATCATCACCCACCTAGACACAAGGGACCTTGGGCTTGAATGTTTTCTCTTCAAGCCTAAGAGGAAGTTGTGTCTTGCAAGACAGAGGAAGAAAAGGGAACTGCCATAACCAAAACTTCCATCAGTTGCTTTGTAATCACTTACACTACAATTCTGAAATAACCTGTGGTTTTACCGTTAATCTGAATCAGGCCATAATCTGCCCAAGCACAAAGCCTTAAGATTCAGAGTTCCTACTTTGTGTGTCAACTTACAAAACACCAACATAAAAACCAGTTCAGAGTAAGTATTCTTTTAAAATACTACCAAGTTCAAGAGTGAACATAGTTGCATTACTCTTAAAAACCACAATGAATTGTTCCACATGTTCACATTTCTTGCAAGAACATTTATTTGTTCACATACATTTTGTTATGGTAACTTGAAACCCTCGGCCTACTAGATGGGACACTGCAGTACTCCAAAGTTATGGGTCTGTTTGTTGTTTGTTGCGAAATTCAGAGTTAGACATGTAAGATAAAAGTTTTACAACACTGTCATCTCCAAAGTTGTAAACTGTGTCCCTTGATTTCAACCAGCTATCATGTAAAGGATTTATTGTTACAGAGCAAAACAAAACAAAAACAAAATGACAGATGAGACAAATTTGCCATTAGCTGTTTATGTCCCAGCTAATGTAATGTATTAGGATTTTAAAATAACGCCCAGAACATATGCTCAGAGATAAGTCCATATTCACTTAATCCACTCCGGAGAGAACAAAGTAGAGATACTGAGGAAATGAGAGGGAAGTATAGAAAAATATAGTGCAAAAACACAGACAGTTCACTGGAGAGAAAGACAAAATATTGTCAAAGGCTTTCATGGCCAGAATCACTAGGTTGCTGTGAATTTTTTGGGCTGTATAGCAATGTTCCAGCAGCATTCTCTCTTAATGTTTCTCTGAACCTTTCAAGATGCCAGCCACAGATGCAGACAAAACGTTAGGAGAGAATGCTGCTAGAACATGGCCATACAGCCCGAAAAACTCACAGCAACCCAAGAACAAACTATTCCCCCACTCCAAATGCAGCTATTGGTCAAATAATCTCTGCAGCAATGACTCATCTTTATAAGAACCATGCTTTCTTGTGGCACAATTTTCTATATTTGGGCAAAACAATTCTCCATTGGAGCCCACTTAAATCACACAAATGGCAGGTGTATAAAAATCCCACTTTTAGTGCAAAATATAGGCCTGTGATCTGCAAAGCCACATGTACAGCCACTGAGAGACCTTTAACATCCCATACTAAGAAATGTGTTCTGCAATAGCTTTTGAGCCCCACAGGACTGTCTTATGATGTGTCAAATTTACTTAAATGTGGTAGAACAAAACATTTTTGCTAATCATGCTTTCATTTTATCTCATTTGGCAACAGAGTATGTAAAAAGGACATACCACTGAAGGTAGCTCCAGAATCTTTTGCAAAGTCTTCAACAATGATGGGCAAACTAGCAAAATTAGGCCGCCGTATTAGTTCATACACAGAGGGCTAGGAGAGATAGGATAAGTATATGAAATCACAATGGAACAAAATCTTTTACAGGAAATCAATTACAGGGACCCCTCAGAATCAGCTAGGGTTTGGATCCAAGGCCTCCCATGGATTCCAACATCTATTGGATCTCAGGTTCCATTATATACAATGACACCCTTGTAAAAATGGTGAACATCTCAAACAAATGCCAGGGAGATCCTGAGGATCTGTGTAGTGGGAGGGCACAGTAGAGTCTGCTTACAACACACTATGGAGCTTTTTGTATGGCAAAACCAAGGTTTGTTTTTGAGATTAAAAAATATTTTTGAGCTATGGTTGATTGAATCTGCAGATATGGAGGGCTGACTATACATTCTGGTGAGCACCAGCTGGTTCCCTGGATTCTGAGAAAGAATCAGGACCTAGGTGGATCTTGTTCACATCAGGCAATAATATACTCTGAACTGATTAATTAAGGATTAATTATGACTTAGTTCAAGGATGGCCCCCCACGTTATTGGACTGCAACTCCCAGCAAAGTCAACGATGGATAATGCTAGTAGTTACAGTACAACAACATCTGGTGGGCTGCATTATTCCACTTGCAATTGTTACAAGAGAAATAGGCAAGAGAACATATACTCATAGTTACAGTAAAAAAAAATGCAAGACAAAAAAACAAAGCCACCCTTTATAACCCATAAATTGCCTTTAATACTTTACACACAAAAAAGCCCCAGAGCCACATGAGGAAATATGCATCTTGTATTCTAATTATTTCAGTGCTAATTTGTTCTCTAATAATTACTATGTTAAGCATGGCCTTATAACTTTGCTTGAATTGACTGAACTATTATTAATCCTAGACTGCTTTTGCAAACCAATTAGCTGTAAAATGTATTTTTTAAAACAAAAAAGGTAATAAATATATGTTTGTCTCTCATAATCACCCTAAATACTACTAAATTATATGTCAAATGTGACTCAAAACAAGGAAGGCCAAGGGCAGATATATGGCTGTGATCTGGAAAATTTAACTAGGTCACAATCACACAAACCTCAGCACAACATAATCTTTTTCAGAGAGCTATAAATGGAAAATCTATTGCTTAGACATACTACACCCACCTACCCCTGTTAAACTGTATTCTTGAAATACCCAGGATTTGTCCTCATTTGTAGCACAGCATAAGGCAGCAACTCCATGTCCAACAGCACAAATGGGTTCTACAAAAAGAAATAACTTTATCTAAAATCTGTGAGTTGACACACAGGAAAAAAGCCCAGCAGGTTTTATATCAAAAAATGCAGTTATGTTAAATGATATATTCCTTCCTATCTAAGCAATCACCTGAAATATAGTTGAGGTGTAGAAACACTAAGGATACGCTTACTAAAACCAACTGAGATCTGACAAACAGAAAAAAACACTTTGAAAAAAGCTGTTAGGAATAGTATTGATATATGTAGCCTGAATATACATACACAGATGACACCCAACTCTTATCACTCCCTTCCACCTAATTCCAAGGAAGCGGGTCCTGTGCTAAATTGGTGCCTGACAGCTGTAATGGAATGGATCAGGGCAAACAAACTGAAGCTTAATCTAGACAAGACAGAGATGCTCCAGGTCAGTCAAAAGACAGATCTGGGAATAGGGATTCAGCGTGTGTTTGATGAGGGTGACACTCCTTCTGAAAACGTCGGTTCGCAATGTGGGGGTCCTCTTCAGTTTGGCTCTGAATGTGGAGGCCCAAGTATCAGCAGTGATCAGGAGTGTTTTTGCACATTTAATGCTAGTGCGCCAACTGCACCCATTCCTAGAGAATTTGGATCTGGCCATAGTGGTACATGCCTTGGTTGCATCTTGATTGGGACTAATGTAATGAGCTCTACAGGTGGCTGCCTTTGAAAAGTACTGAAAAACTTCAGTTGGTCCAAAGAGCAGCAGCCAGACTGCTACTAGGGAAGCATACAACTCCTCTGTTGCAACAGCTCCATTGGCTGCCAACACGTTTCTGGGCACAATTAAAAGTGCTGGGTTTGACCTACAGCATCTGGGTTATTTGAAGGACTGCATCTCTTTCTATGAGCCTGTCAGGACTCCACAATCATCTGGGGAGGGGCTTCCCTCAGTCAAGCACGTTTGATGGGAACACAGGAGAGGGTCTTTTCAGTGGATGTTCCCAGACTTTGGAACCCTCTCCCAAGAGAGACTGGTATGGCCTTTTGCAAGCAGATTAAGACATTTTTTGACATCAGGCATCTGGGGGAGGAAGAGGGGCATACTGCTAGGGGATTGTGTGTGTGTGTGTGGGGTGGTGGTGGGAGATACTTTGTTTTAAGTGTAATTTTAATTGTATGAGTATTTTTATTGCATTATAACTTTATTTTGTATTCATGGCACCAATATTTAGTTGTTTTTCAGTTGCTTTTTAACTTTTCTATTAGCCATGTTTTTAAATTTATTGGGTTGTGTTATGTTATTGTAAGTTGCCCATTGTAAGTTATTGTAAGTTGAACATGGGGAGAAAGGTGAGGTAGAAATGAAATGAAATACTATAAATAAATGGCTCATTTGTGGGTGATAGATATGGTACAGTACTCACACTAACCCATGGATAAGTCGATACAGGCATTTTGGGTTGATCTTTTGACTACATTTTTAGAGTTATATGAGTCTAAAGGGTAGCTATGGAATTGCATAAATTGTTAAACTGGAGATCAACAACACAGTATACTGTCTCTAAGGGATTTCAAACTAATCAAAAATACAGATGTATTAGTCATAAAATTGTTTTGCATGCAAACATAACTCCCCAGAGAAGTTTACCTACTGTTCTCGGAGCTGAAATGCTGCAGTATTCTAGCCAAGTAGCCACTGTTTGCCAGATCTGTCATAGCACCAGGGCAATCAGGAATTAATAAAGCATGGTATCTGGCACCTACACAGGAAGCAGAAGCACAGCACAGATATTCTTTCCATGACACATCCAAGCTGTTTATTTCAGGATTTGTTCACAGTTCATTAATTGCAAAAGACAGACAGGATGCCTCAAAGGAGTACTTGATGGGTGCTCCCTTGGAGAATGCCTCACTATTCCATCTACCCACGTTGTTTTCAGTCACAGCATAATAAAGTCTTAAGATATTATGGTCCTCAACCTTTTGTATTTTACATCCTACTCCTTACTCTATCAAATAACTTGAGTCCCACTTTTTGGGGGGGGGGGGAATACACTCTTTCTGAGAAGGACCATTAACATGTAACCAACATTCTATGACTATATTTAAAATTTATTTCAAATGTCAATGACAGTAAAAAATGCAGCAGTACTACTGGGAATAAATAAATACAAGAGAAGAGAAATAATTCCTTCAGAAGAATGGATAATCATTCCCGGAATTCACTTGCAGGACATAGAAAGGGATAACAAACTCCTCATTATTGATATGAAAATCCTGCATCCTATCCCAGAATATCTGCTTCCCACCGGTGATAAAGAACCATGGCTACAAAAAACAGACTGAATCATGCCTGAGCAAATAACGATCTCTCCCAACTCTTCACTCTCTCTAACTAGACTTCTATGAATATATTATGCAAACTGAGAGATGAAGAGTCTATAAATTTACTCATCCCCCCACTATCCACATCCTTAGTCACTGCCTCCCAATGGCTTGACTCACTTTGCCAGCTTCAACAAAAAGTTTGATTCTGAGGAAGTATAAAAGATTTCGACTTTTCCTCCTCTTCCACCTATCAAGGGCACTTCCACAGTTGGCAAATAAAATGCAAATTATCAGCAAACCACGACCCAAACTAAATGCAGCCTCTTGGGGCTGATAAGATTAAGGGAGGCCTTGAAAATACAATCCTGGAACTTCCTTCCAGAGGAGAGGGGTCACTGCTGAACTGAGCTTCATCATTACTCATGGTTATTTATGCTGAACTTTAATCCCACAGAAACATGTCTGCAAATGCAGCACTCCTCCTCCCAACCATCTGACATGAATGGCAGCCATAAGACAATGAGGGAGAAACACAAAGGTTTTAAGAGCAACATTTCTATTTCTAGAAATGTATTACCCCAAAGTGGTGATTTGTGGACCAGTGCTGATCTGCAAGCTAGTGTCTTCCAGTCCAATGTAAGTTTCCAGAAAAGAAAGCATGCAAGCACAGCCAACAGGCACAAATATGATACTGGTCCTTGATTCATTAGGGGAAGAAATGCCCATCTCCCACATCAAACAGCCTGATAAACAGCCTGTTCTAGAAGACAGCACACAGAGACCTATCCCACTAAAATTAATGGCACGTGAATGCTTTGAAAGATTGATTTTGGTAACAGAAAATAGGATTTTCTCCCTACAGACAAATGATACATATGAATTACAAGTCAAAAGATGCCTCACCATCAGTTGATTCCAATTTGGCAGGATTTGCATATGGTTTCATTCGAAAGTCCTGGATCCAGCGCATGTTTGCCTCATTAACCCCAGTGAAATCAATTGACTTTCCCTAAAAGGATTATAATTCAAAGCATACCAAAGCAAATACATGCAATAAGTCTGTGAGTCTGAAAACCAAACGTAATTTAAAAGATTGTATGTGACCAATATTTGATATGAGAACACATTATAAAGTATCAATCATTTTCACATTACTTGAAGAAAAGAAAATAGATACCTGACAGGCAAAACAACTGGTCCAATGTAAGGAGTGCAAAGTAATTATACACAGGAACACCGATACAATTTAAGAACATTCTTTTCATATTTCCAAATAGCATAGTCTAGGTTGTTTTGCTTTCTGTAAAAAGCAAACAAAGCCACAATTTGCATTCTTCTGGCAAAAATGCTCCATTCTCAAAAGGTGCTTCAACTCAACATTTAGATATCCTCTCTCCCTCTGAGCAGGCCTTATTCTGAAGGCCCCTTCAACCACAATGTAGCATTTACAGGAAGTAAGAGGGGCTGCTGTGGGGAGGAAAAGGAGGGAGCAATTCCCTCTCCAGCAGCCAAGTTGCATAGGTCTAAATATGGATATACAGGCAGTCTCTGAGTTACAAACATTCGACTTACAAAAGACTCATAGTTAAGAATGGGAGTGAGACAACAGGAAATTAGAGAAATCTACTCCTGGGAAGGGACATTCATTCCTGGAAGAGTTATCATGGGGAAAACGTGTCTCCACTGAAGCTTTCTCACCAATCCTTGTTTCCACAACAAGCCATTTTTTTACAAATCCAATTATCACAGGGACAGAAAGGGAGGTGAAATCTTCAGAACAGGGGCACAGAAAGCAAAACAAACACCACAGGGTTGTTAACCCTTCCCTATACTATCCAAAGTGAACATATTTGGCTGGAGTTACACTTAAAAATGTACGTGTTCCAACTTACAAACAAATTCAACTGAAGAATAAAACCAAAAAACCTATCTTGTTCGTACCTTGGGGATTGCCTGTTATCCACATTTGTACTGACTGTCCCTAGTCTACACAATTCTGCAATCAAGAGTCTACATGCCTAATGAGAAAGGAAGAGATCAGAAGTGAGCTGTACATAAAATTAATTGGTGAATGAAAACGAATTTCCATTAGCTGAAAAAAGCAGCAGGCAAGGACTATGTGTGTCACCTAAGGCCACTAAAAAGTATTTTCAGAAGCAAAATGTTATTTGTTCTTGAAAATCAATTCACTTTCACACAAGATGCTTCTTTAAAAAAAGGAAGCAGGCACATCTCTTACACATATTGAAGATGTGCATTATTAGAAAGTTCTTTTCCCCATCTTTTAACAGTAAAAAAAAGATCCTTCCCCTCAAAAAGGAATGATGAGGAAGAACCACATGAAGCCCCATCTACACTGCCATATAATGCAGTCTAACTGTATTGAACTGCATTATATAAGTCTACAGTGTCATATAATGCAGTTCAATGCAGTTAAACTGCATTATGAAACTGTATTATATGGCAGTAAAGATGGGGTCTGACCCAGGGCCCAATTTTTCTCAGAACTACTTCACACACAAAAAAGGATCTGCATCAGGACAGCACTATTTCCTATGAATTTTCACAAGTCTCTTCAGTATCGGTTAATACTGACTGTTGTCAAACTACAAAACCCAACATTTGGATGGCGTGTTTTTAACTTTGAATGTATGTTAATCATGTCAAATATGTTGTCATTTTAAACTATTTTTAGGTGAATTTGTTGTTTTGAGGCACTGTGTATGTGCCATTGTAAGCCGCCTTGAGTTCCCCTGCTGGGGTAGAGAAAGGTGAGGTATAAATATGGCAAATAAATAAATAAATAACATTTCCACTTACCCCTGGAGTAGCAACTTGCAGGTTAAAGGCAGCACTTGCCAGTGTAAAAGACTGATTGAAAGAATCGGCAGATACTCCTAGTGGAAAACAATTAAATAATGTTTATGAGAGGTTTTTAAAAGATTAAGGTTTTTTATTCAATTAATTTATTAAATCTGGCAACTATATTTTCCCCATTCAATATATGGGCCCTTCGTGTTATTTTACTATCTGTGCCTGATGAAGAAGGCAGAGAAGCTTAAAAAAAAATCAGTGTAATGTATTCTGTGCCTTTCAGTTATCCTAATAAAAGTATCACAATAAAGATTTTAGATCATGCTGGCTTCTTTCTTTTTTGTTTTCTAGCAAACACAGCTACCCATACAGCTTTTTAAATTAACGCTAACATTCTATACAAAGTAATTAGAAGAGATTTACACTGAAAGTCATTTTATCACAGAAAAACAGAACAGAGGCAAAGTAATGATCAGAACTGTATAAGAAGACACATCTCAAACTGAAAATCCAGAAGAAAATTAGGCAAAACACCCTTTAGTTTTTTATTATTTGCAACTTGACATAAAGGTATTGTGTGAGAAAGAGCGGCCTCAACAAAAAGAATAAAAACACAAATATTAGCCAGAATAAAGAGCACATCCACAAGTTGCAAGAATACATACAAGATGTTTCTTCAAAATGTATAAACACTAAACTTCTTCTAATTCTGAATGTTGTTGCTGTTGCTGAATGCTTAACAGGATGAAATATTGCAATAGTGCTGTGAAATTTTAAGAGAAACTTAGGGTGCATTTACATTGTAGAATTGATGCAGTTTGATACCACTTTAACTTCAATGCTATGGAATCATGGGAGTTGCAGTTTCACAAGGTATTTAGCCTTCTCTGCCAAAGAATGCTGCTGCCTTACCAAAGTACAATCCCCACAACGCCATGGCACTCGGCTAGATCAGTTGCACTGGTATCAAACTGCATTAATTCTACAGTGTAGATGGACCCTAAATGAGGTTTGTGCTTCCACAATGCAAGGAGAGTGCACATTCCCGAACAGGGTGACAATCTGAATATCCTATAGTAATTTTGGTTAGTGTTTTTGCTACTTCTTATCTTGAATGGTACTTCTTTGGTACTTCTTATCTTATCTTCCCTATATTTTAAATTTCACTGTCATGGCCACTGGCTAACAAAATAAACATATTCAAACTCAAGCACCTTATGCAAAATTGTAATTTCAGATGTGATCATTATACCATTTATTCTACGATATAAACCTACTTCTTTAGCCTTCCAATAGTGACTAGCTACTAGTGGTCAAAAGCAGGGGTTCCACAACTCGAGTTCCCCAGGTGTTTTGGACTTCAACTCCCAGAAGCCTCGGCGGCCCTGGCTAATGATCTGGAATTCTGGGAAATGAAGTCCAAAACACTGTGGGAGAATGACGTTTCAGGTTATGAGCCACTTTAAGCCTTGAGCAAGATGGTAGCTATCCCCCTCGCTTCCTAAGAAGGAAGCGGCCCGCCGAGCCTCACCTGCGGAGGCCGCGCTGGCCACAAGGAGACACGTCGGCTTCGCCAGCCTCTCCGACATGATGGCGGCGGAGGAAGAGGAAAAGGAAGGCGAGGCGGCCTGGCTGGCTCGGAGGCCCGGTTCGCACTGCGCATGCGCTCTCGGCGCCTCTCGCGCCTGCGGAGGAAAAGCCCCGCCCATTTTCTTGGAGGAATTGGTTGGGAGTGCGGCCTACCAAAACTAACTTCTAAACGTGAACTGAACTGAACTGGATTGTATGAGTCCATACTGCCATATTTCCTAGTTCAATGCAGTTATTCTGGATTCTGAAAGGGGATTACATGGCAGCGTGGATCCACCCAGCCTGTGTGCCTTGCATGCCCAGAGTCACCCAGAGGGTTTCCATGACTGGCTCCAGGGTCCATATAATGCAGGCCTTGCTTTAGGCGCTAAGCGGCTGAGGGGGAAAAGGAAGGGGCCTGAGGAATGGTGGGAGTTGGAGTCTAAAACTCCTGGAGGGCCCAAGTTTGCCCATGCCTGATGTAGAACCATATAGTTCAGTTAAGCTGCATGATATATGCCTACACTGACCATATAATGATATATGGCAGTGTAGATCCTGCCATAGGGTGCAGCTACACTATCAAATGAATGTATTGTGTCACTTTAACTGTCAAGGTTCAATGCTGTGGAATTGCTGTCTGTTGAGGTGTCTGCGGTATCTGGTACAGCAGACTAAAGACCTTGTAAAACTACCGCACCCATTATTACATCGCATTGAGCCTTGACAGTTAAAGTGGTGTCAACACTGCATTCGTTCAATGGTGTAAGCTGCATCCATAGAATGTGTTAGCTAAAGTAAGAGTTTACCATGCAATTTATGTCTTATGAATCCTTCAATCTGAAGGATATGTCTATAAAGCCTAACAACAAACCCTTATTATTTAAGATCATGGCTAATCCATATTTGAAACCAAAGAAAAAAGGGACACTGAGCTGTTTATGTCACCTAAAATGTAAGATAATTTAGCTAGAACTGTTGTATTTGAAATAACTGCTTTCTGTTGTAAATGTGTACGGGCAACGGTTCATCGACACTCCAGAACTCTGCACGAAGTCAGGAGCCCCCTTGGGCTTGTAAGGGCGGCAAAAAGAAAAGTACAAGTTGAATTCCAACTGCAAAAGATGTTTATTGGGAGCCAAAGCAATAATGACAAAATGCATATAGCAATGCACGAAATGGGGTTCCAAGGCTTTTAATGACTTTTACAGAAAGTTAAAATCATATTCCCATTGGTGTTCAAAGATCAATTATTCCATTGGTCTAACCTGGCTAATACAGATTTTCATTGGCTTTCTATGATTCTAACAAAGCAGGCAGTAGCTAAGAATGCCATAATCATGGTCTCTGACCCTGAGCACTTAATTGGGAAGTGTTTATGGACCGGTCTTGATCTGTTTCAAGCACAGACTTCAGGCGGCTGAGAGAAATTAGGGAGTGTTAGCTTGCCCTGATGAACTTGTCCTTGAAAAGTAATCATCTCTCTGTGGCAGCTCTTTTGCCAAACATCAGAATTTTTGCAAACAAGCCTTTTACAAATCAGGGCATATGGGACTTATAATCATTAGAAGCCATGAAAATCCCATTTAAAACTCTGTCTCCCTCAAACACCCTTTTAACAACCACAGGTATTGTATCCTGAGCAGAAATGGTACTGCATATCTTTCTCATATTTACTAAACTATGGTTGCAACTGATGGAATCCTGGAAGTTTGGTGAGACACTTAAGGATTATTTTCTATAGATTTCTAGTGCACTTCTTCGAAATGTAGCATAGAATTCTAATTTCCACTCCCAAACTATAATTAGGTGTTACTTTTTGAATAGCGAACTCATGGTTATTTAAATCCACTAGTTTATGAATATTCTGCAACAACTGCATGAATTTACTGCATAATATGCTTTCTGTGTTTATGTAAATAGCAAGTGGAAGTTGTATGTCAAGAATCTCCCAGTTTTCCCAGCAACTGAAGAGAGATGACTTCTGTGACTAAAATCATGTCAGGGCCCTTCAACACAACCATATAACCCAGAATATCTGCTTTGACCTGGGTTATCTGAGTCCACGCTGCCATACATTCCAGTTCAAAGCAGAAAATGTGGGATTTTATTCAACTGTATGAAAGGGGCCTCAGTTGAACATGCATTGATATATATCTGTTCCCCACTGTGTGTGTGTGTGTATGGAAGTAAACCCCTCCGTGTTCAGGTGCATGCTCCCAAGTAAGTGGGATTCTGTTGTTGTTGTTGTTGTTGTTCTTGTTGTTTTGTTCCACACAGCCATATAACCCAGAATATCAAGGCAGCTTATCCACAATATTTGCTTTGAACTGGAATATCTGAGTCCGCACTGCTGTATATCCCAGTTCAAAGATGATAATATGGGATTTTACTCAGCTGTGTGGAAGGGGCCTGAGTCCACACTGCCATATAATCCAGTTCAATGTGAGTTTTATAAAGCTGTGTGGAAGGGGTCTTAGAGCTTAAGATAGCAAACCCTGGATTCATTTCAACATCTGATTCTTGTCCATTTCCAAAATAAACCTGAGGTGGTCAGGATGAGAGTCAGAAATATTGATCGCTCTTATCCTCTTTCTTCTGTACCCAAATGAGAGCTGGTTTATATATTACAGGCACCTTCTACATGCCAGATAATCCAGGTTATCAAAGCAGAAAATCCACATTATCTTATTTTAACTGGATTATCTTGGTCTACACTGCCATATAATCCAGTTCAAAGCAGATAATCTGGATTTTATATATGGCGGTGTAGAAGGGGTCCTAGTCATTGTCAAGTTAGGATTGACTACAAACAGGATTCATAATTTCTTTATATTAAAGATTTATATATTATTTTTAGATCAAATGAACTTCAACAATGTACAGATTAAAACAGGGAACAATGTTCAATTATAGTTGGCCCAATGTAATCCAGCAATGTAATCCAGAATTGGCACCCAACAGGCATGGTGGCTAAAGTGAAATTCCATTAAAATATGCAGTATCGTTTTTTGTTGATAATAAGAAAGGTTGTGTTAATTTTCCTGCAGTGTTTATGTGGAAGGCAACAAGTCATATGTCATGCTTCAGTTTGCATTAATGTGGGGATGGGGCATACTAGGACAAAAAGAAAAAAAATCATTTTTGGTTACTTTTAAAAATATGTTTGAGAAGATAAAAGTGATTTCTGGTTTCATCAAAAGAAATGTTTAATTAGTGTGGAGTCTTCTAGTTCAGAACCACAGAATGTCAACACAGCTGTGCAGTTGGATCTAGTCTTCATCCACTGAAGACTAGAACGGGTGTCCCTGCCCTTTAGTATCATTGCCTGTACACACTGATAGAAATGAGAAACATTTTCTGTAGATCCTCTGGCCGAGATCCTATTCAAAGCTATGCCATGATAAGGTGAAGGTTTCCCCTTGACATTAAGTCTAGTTGTGTCCGACTCTGGAGTGGTGGTGCTCATCTTCAGTTCTAAGCCAAAGAGCAGGCATTGTCCATAGACACCTCCAAGATGCATGGAGCGCTGTTATCTTCCCACTAAAGTGTTACCTATTGATCTACTCACATTTTCATGCTTTCGAACTGTTAGGTTGGCAGAAGCTGGAGCTAACAACAGGACCTCACCCCGCCCATAGATTCGAACTACCAACCTTCCGATCAGCAAATTCTGCAGCTTAGTGATTTAACCCGCTGTGCCACTGCTGTCCCTGTATCTGCCATGATACTTATGTGTATATTCCATGGATGCCCTGGAGAGTAAGGGAAGCTTGCTCAACACATTGTGGCCAACAATATCCCACTATAATTGCACAGCTGGGGAAAACCATGCTGTGCAAAGATACTTCCTTGCAGAATGTTCCAAAGCACCCTTACATTGAGGTAATCCCAGCCCCACCAGTGTAAGTCCTTGAGAGGATTTCAGTTGTTACCTTTAATGCAATAGTCGATATATCAATATAATAAAATCTGGAAATGTGTTGTTAGCCAAATAATGTTCTAAGTAATTCTTGTTTTATTTTTACTATATTTTTTCATGCTCTGCAGTGAACCCAAAAGTTCTGGTCTAAAGAAATGACAAAGATGTTTGTTACTTTCCATCTGCAAAGGTCTATGAGAAGATCAAACCAGTCAAGACTCCAGGAAGAAATGCCCAACTGCTCACTGGAGGGAAGGATATTAGAGGCAAAGATGAAGTCCTTTGGCCACATAATGAAAAGACAGGAAATCTTGGAGAAGACAATAATGCTGCGGAAAATGGAAGGAAAAGGGAAGATAGGCAGACCAAGGGCAAGATGGATGGATGGTATCCTTGAAGTGACTGGCTTGACTTTGAAAGAGCTGGGAGTGGCCATGGCCCATAGGGAGCAATGGCATAGACTTGTCCATGAGGTCACGAAGAGTCGGAAGTGACTGAACGAATAAACAACAAATATGCCATATATATGTGCCCCCCAATAAAAACATGAATGTATATGGAAACTCAAACATAAAACACAAAATGATAGTTACTATAGGACTTGTACAATATACATACATATATATATAGTTTATTTCACACAATCCTGATAAGAGTTACAGGTATATTGGGAATCATTTACAGTTCCATAGTATATGGAGTGGCCATATAGCTTCTGATGCAAACAACATACGGTGTGTAAAGCGTACACATTTCCAATCAACCCACCCGCCATTCACACAATGGATTTTCAAAGCTAATACTAGATTCAGCTACGTAGGAAAGCCTTGAGAATGCTAGGATACAGCGTTGGGTGTCATACAACACTGTAGGTCACAATGGGACAAGCTAAACTACTTTAATTTTCAATCTAGTATTTCTAGTCTACCTGCATTATTGCATTTATACGCATTTTAAAATTCAAATAAAAGAGAGTACTATATGGGAAAGGAAAAAATTATTTGCTGTTTTAGGAGCTGTGCTGCAGCCCATACAAAGTGTCCATAGAAGCATCGGCAAGATTATAAATCGAAAAGAGGTACAAATTAATGTTCTAGCTTAGTTTGTTGGTAGGTTTCCATTTCCCTTTGAGAAATTTTGTTTCTAACAACCAATTTCAAAACAAAAAAGAAACCCAAATCAATGTTATTCACAGGCCTAGAGTGACAATTGGGTCTGTTTATTAAGGGAAGAAATCAAGATGTTAATTGACAAGTTCCACTTAAAAATTATCCTAAAGATGATTATAGTTAGTGGGAAGACCCTTTAGAAATACTTTTTGAGATTTTAATTTATATTTGTAATGACATATGCTATGGGGGTCATCTAGTATACTTTTACCATTCCATTCCATTCCAAGTGGTCCCTAAGCAGATAGTGAACATTCAGATTGAATAAACTAGCATTTCCCATTTGCAAGTATGCATTTTCCATTTGATCACTGGCTTAGAAAGACATGAAAATCAAAATTGGGGTGGGAGGCGAACACAGGTACCAATAAATACATTACAAAAGGAATGCTCAGACAGTCTTATGTTATCCTTGCTCGTGTTTAGTTTTGGAGATTAGGTGGCATGATAGTGGTAGAAAAATTGACTAATAATAACATTAGATTGCAAAGCACTGGGCAGAATTTAATTCGATTCTAGGTGTTGTAACAAGCCTTACTCATATATCTTGCACAACGGCCCATAACAGTTGTGACCAGTGTTAGCAAGCTGCTTCAAGCAGCTTTCAGTTGTTGGGGCTGCAGGGGAAAATGACAACAGGGTTATTTTTGACATACAAGGAAGTTTGGGATTCTAGTCCTTGAGTTGTACATAAATACTGTACTATTAATATGGGAAATAATAAAGTATGGTCCTTATGTACATCTCAATGTATGTTTTAATCTAGGAGGAGAATTCAGTCACACACCGAAAATTGCCTTAATTAAAATAGAATTCTGCCTAGAGAAGGAGGGTTTTCATTATATGGAGAAAAAAAAGTGGAGGCCCATAAACACTATGGAATTTAGCTAAAAGTTTGAAAATATACGCATGACCAAAAAAAAACCCTCTTCCTATCCAAACTCCATGCAACAGATTACTAGCAGAGTTTCCAAGGAATGGGAGGAAAGGAATCTGGGAAGATGGCAAAAGAAAGAGAAATATCACGTTGAGATACATACATCACAATGACAAATGCTGTTGTTTGGGATTCAGACTACACCTGGCATCAGCCACTTGTGTTTCACCATCAACTCCAGCCACTATATTCAACACCAACAAAAAGGTGTGGGGAGTGAAACTTTTGATCGAATACACTCTCCTAGTTTTCCACTTCCAGATTACTCTCTCATACATACAGCAGCAGTTGGATTCTGTAAGTTGTAGTAAACAAATGCAGCTTTCTGAACTTGGAGTATCTCTCCAACATGTGAATGAAGTCTCACAAATCTCACACAGGCACAAACACTTGTAAAGAGTCCTGCCACATTACATAATTATAATACAATGATAACTGCTGCTATGGCTACATCCTATAGAATCCTAAGGTTTGCAGTTTGACCGGAGGCACTAGAATGTCCAAATTATTCCATATGGTGTTGCCAGGACAGTTAAAGTAGAATTATAGTGTTATAATATAATATTGTGAAAAGACTCTTTGGCACAATTGGGAAATCCTCACTGTGGTAAGAAATGCCACTACATCAGCCAACTCCAAATAATACTCATGTTTGCCTTGCTGGTTGTCTACTGTTGCTTTAGCTCTAGAGAGGATCTAGTTTGTTGTACTAAAGGCAACTAGGAAATTGTGATTTGAATAGCAAAAAAGCACCAGAGAAAAGCCATAATAAGAGCCCTCCAACATCACATTCTTCAGTCTCTGAGATTCTTGCTTGGATGCTGATAGAAAATAAACATTCAATTGAAAGAAACCACACTCAGGAAGCGTAAGAGAGTAATTGAGCATGAACCTGTAATGGCACAATTAGAGCATTTTCTTTTTAGCCTAAGTAGCAGCAATGTTCTATCTGAGCCAGCTTTAAACATCCATTTTATGCATACATTAATGTCCTCTCAATATGTTCGCAGGGGCTTCATTTACTCTTAACCACTTGGCTGGACTCATTAGGTGAAAAAGTGGTTCTTTCCTACCTTGGTACTGCATGGTTATGATGATATTAAGACTTCATAATTCATTTGTATGGCAACCAAAAATTCTAGACGTATGCCAAAAACAAGAACAGTAAGGGGTGTGCCAAAGCCAATTCTCCTCAATGCTAGGAAATTAAAATTGCTGTTTAATGAGAGAAGGAAAATGATTGCAATCTCTGACAAGTGGAGAAATTATTTAACATAGGTAGGCTCCTTTGAAGGTGTGTGAGTGTGTGTGGAGTCAGGGAGGGAAAGGTGGGAAGAAGAGAGAGAAAGAGAAAGAGGGAAAAGGAGGTGGTTATCCTCTTTCACTCCTCCTTCTACCTACTTTGTTCTGCATGGGAAATTTCCAAGGAATGGGATCTGTGTATACCTAATAGTCTGTAATACGAGTCACAAAGTAAGCTGCAATTCATTCTATATGTACTTACCTGAGAGTGAGTCTCATTCATCTCATAGGGTAATTATAAGGAGTTGGAGGGGGGTGGGTGGTCCCATTGACACAGAGGAAAAATTAGAAAGTTGTTATTAATATTAGTATTTGATGTGCCATATAATAATAGTGTGGCTGTTGTGCAACTGTGCTAGAAGAAAACTATCTTTTGTCACTATCAGAGTTTGGCAAGGACAAATTCAAAATAACATTAGAAAGACGGGCTTGGGAAAAAGTTATCTAAGCTTAAATTGGGACCAGCACCCACAGATCTCACATTCTGGCCACAAGTTTTGATGTGATATGTTCCTTTTTGTTCAGCTTCTAATTACACCAAAATAAAAAACAAAAACTGTGAGTTCTTGGGACTGTGCATTAGGAAGCTTGTATGACATTGGCTTCCATCATGATTAATGTAACCCATCATAGGGTCTACACTGCCATCAAACACAATTTCCATGAAGAAATGGGTAGACGCATGTCTCATACAAAAATTCTGAATTTTGTCATAAAGATGGCAAGGGCCTTGTTTCTTATTGTAGGGTCACAGATCAGAGATGTTGCACAAGTAACCCGTGGCACAATTATGCTCAGGTCCTGTATCCATATAACCAACACAGGAAGAGCTGAAGAGCAGCTGCAGGCACCTGATGGGGGTTAGCAGTAAAAGCAACCTTCTGTTTTCAAAGATTATCAAAGGTTCAGGATTATACAGCCATCACATCTACACATGTGGATACTTAGGAAGGAGTCGATTTGTATACTGTATGGTGATCTCCACAAACAACACCCATTCTTTTTTTCCTGGTTACACCATAGGAATATTTTAGATTAACAATTTAACAGGGACTTCCTTAGAAGCAGGTGTTTTCAACTTCTAGCACATTCATCAGCAGGCTAACCATACATTCTTTGTTGGAAGGAAAACATGGCTTGGGGAGTGCTGTATGACAGCATGCAAATGGTACGAAACAGGGACACTTTGTGTGAATGCAGGTGTGCCAAGAATGATTGCCTGGTGCTTTTTTCTACAAAGAACATAGGTTTTGTCGCCTTACAAAGACTTCAGGAAACTGCAATATAGATACACAGATATTCTCAAATAAGACAGGGCTAGGGAAGGTAGTGTACATTCACACAAGAATACGGGTGTTTTCAGACTGGTGGTGGGTTCCAGAGAATGATTCAAGAGAGTGGGAAGCCACAGTGCTAAACAAGGGCTTTTGATGAATGATTCCCTTATAGACCTAAGCTATTACGTCACAGCCTTAAATACGAGAGAAAGAGGGAAAGTTCTTTACAATAATAAACTGTCCTTCTGCCTCTGTCACCATCTCATTCTATTCTGGGGTCAAACTGTGGGTCTAGAATTAGGCTTCAAAGGCCAAAAATCTATCACTTAGATTTCACTTTTGACCAAGATCATACTTGACTGTTTTTGTGATTTGATACTGGAAAAGGCTTTATAAAGACTAATTTAATTAGGTTAGTCTGCTTTCTTTTTAATAAGAGTCATATGACACTAATTGCCACTTTCACATTGCTGCAGTCTGAGCAAAAATAGAGATTCTAACGTAAGCTTCATCAACACTGCATTCGTTCCAACGTTCTTGCAATTCTGGAATGATCTTTGTCAGATATATCCAACAATGATACTTGACTTCTTCTTTCCCTTCTCAGTTTGGTTTTCAGGAAAGCCACCAGAACAGCAACATTGACTGAAGACTTCTGTTTCAGCATATCTTGCCCTTCTGTTTCAGCATATCCACCAGTTCAAATGCGAAAGGAAGAGAGCAGGTTCCAATGATTCAATTCTGCTTCCAGTGTTACCTCTGGGATTGCAATTTAACAACCAGTCATAAGTCATCCATCCAGTCCGAAGTAGCATAGTGCCACAAGTAAGAAGGATTCATAACTGTTTGTTATTTTTTCTTCCACTTCATTCTTTGCACAAAAATAGTGTGAAGTCTTCTAGTTCAAAATCTATACACATAGGAGGGTTTATGCACTTCCACGGGTTTCAAATCACATCAGTTTAAATATTTGGAAAGTTAAAAATGTTTCAGTAACAACATTTTACAAAGACAGCTTGCCAAAAATATAGCTTGCCATCACAGGACCAGAAAATTCTAGACATATCCAATGTCAACTCAAATGAATGGCTTCACTATGTTTCAGCTATTTCTTCTAGGTATTTTTAGCATGGGTTTTGTGTTTGATACCCTCCTTCTATTTGTTGGCTGTTCTAAACCACCATGGCTATGAGTACTATATTGCAGGATGACGTGCCAAACTGAAATAATGGTTTTATGGGCTTCAGACTTCACTGTGAAAATCTCAGGAGGCCATGTCACCTTCTTGAACTCTTGAGAGTTAGCCAGCCAGACTCCAAGTAAAACTTTGTAGTTTCAGATAAGAGTGTACTTTTGCTACTTGATGAATATTGGGGACACCAGTCATAACTTGGATAAGAAAAGGTTCTCCCTCTTTATAAATCTTTGTTCATTCTTATTCAGTTCTGTTGTATGAGAACAGAGCTGAGAAGGGGCAGCCCTGCGGATGGGAAGCTTTCCCTTTCGTTGGTTCTACCACAACCCAATTTAAAAGAAACACTGGAATGAAAAGTTTGAACACCTGGACAAAAGGGGAAAGGGTGGGGGGAAGGGGCTATGGAAAGGCAACAAAGCATTAGCTTACACTGACCAGAAAAAAGCCCATCTATGCACAGTGGTGCAAGCCAAGCTATTTTACACAACAGAGCACAAGGGCACAAAGTGCTCACACTAGGTCAACCCTGATTCACTAGTTTTGAAGACAACAGTGGGCAGGATTGCCATTTTGCCTACCTAGGACTCTCTCTATAGACTGCATATTTATAAGTATGTATACAGTTTACCACATGCATTTGTTTCAAAAGGAACTGTACATTGCCCAGGGAATTGCTCCCCCTTGAGCTTCTTGGAGGGTTATTTTGTTTCATTTTTTCCGGGCTAGGATGGCCACTCCAACAATCACTGCTATGGCAGCCACTGCCACTCCTCCAAAGACAATCAGGGGCTTCATATTCTCAAAGATGCTGCAGCCGCCACCTGGTGATTCCTCTGTGTTGTTCCCTTGGTGTTCAGAGTCAGCGGGAGTACGAGCGGCAGCTTCAGCACCCTCGGAGGCTGCGGGGCTGGGTTTTATGTTGCTATGGTCATTGAGCATGCTGGACTCGTTGGCTGCTGGTGCCCCTTTTTTCACTGGGTTGGTGACGGGAACTGAAGACTCCTTTGAAGAGGTTTCTTTCTTATCAGTAGTTGCAGTGGAGCCAGAGCTGGGCTTCTCAGGCTTTCCTAGGCCAGCGGTCTTGGCATCGGCTTTGTTTCCACTTCGGACGCTCCCTTTGGACTCCATACCCCTCTTAGTTGAAAATCACTCCCGTTCCTGTTCCTGTTCCCAGATCGAAGCCAAGGGTGGGATGTGAAAGAGGCTACTGGAGCTGTCCTTTTCACTTGGTTCTCACAAGTCAATCCAAAAGGGCTGCTTCAGAGTGCTTGGCCTTTGGTCCCCCTGAAGGATGTCCTGCTCAGACTATATTCTGCATGGACCATGTTATGGAATCTAGAAGGAAAAAACAAAACAGAAGGGCCAGAGTTATCTTCTGGAGCAGCACAGTCATTCGTCCACATTCTCTGGGATTATGGGCCCAGAACACCTGTGAAAATGAATAATGGAAATAAAGAAACTGTTATATTTTTACCTGAGAGAATACTTCTCTAACATGACTCTGTGATCTGCTGGAACCTAACCATAGATATGAACTGAAGAACCTAAGAGATTCTTGGAGAGGGGTACTCTACAAAGAATCCTCCAGTGTGATTGGAGGAAGTTGACCATAGAGTTGCACTGGAGGATCTAGAATTTCATAGAGAAAGCATTTTCATCAAATCTGTGAATAATCAAACCTATAAAAGTCAAATCTGCAAATGTGGAAGGTTAAGTGTATTTCTCCACTTTGAGAGCTGGGTGTCTTGATAATTTAATAGGCTGTACAGTGTTCCCTTACTACTTCACGGTTCGCTTTTCACAGACTCGCTGTTTCGCAGTACTTCAATAAATATGAATTTAAAACATGTAGTGAAAATATTTTAAATATTCTCCCCCACAACTTCCTTTCCTTCTCCCCCACAACACACACTCTCAGCCCTGAGCTCCGAGTCTAGCCCGTTACCTATGAGGATCCCCACACGGATTTCGTGGTTGGTTAAAATCATCCCCTCCAATGCCATGTTTCCCAGTGCAGCCACTACTCTGATAGGGAGGCAGGTGGGGGAGCCCGGGGGGGGGGGGGGAAGGAGAGGAGGGGGAGCCAGGCACACAAGGAACCAATGGGGAAGTGTGGTGTGCAAGGGGAAGAGGGAGGGACTGAGGGAGAAGGGAGGGGGAAAGAGAAGAGGAAAGAGAAGGCAAAGGGATTTAGTGAGTGAGTAGGGGAGGGGGAGAGGAGTGGGCAGTCTAAAAGTTTCCTTTATAAGGTAAAGGAAAAGGGTTGTGTAGTGTATAAGTGTGTGGGGAGGGTTTATAAAGACTTACAATAGTGTATACCTACTGAAATAATGTATAAATATTGAAATAAATATAGCATCCCTACTTCACAGATTTTCACTTATCGCAGGTGGTCCTGGAATGTAACACCTGCAATAAGTGAGAGAATACTGTATTATTTCTTCAGTAGGAGTGCTGCTGTCATATGTCCAGCATAGTAGACCGATGATCAGCGATCTAGTGCAGGGTTAAGCACACAGTGCAAGTCAGAATTCTGAGGCTCTCCAGACCTTTGGCAGCCTGTACAACAGCTAAAAGTGATGTGTTTGACGACTGAAAGTCAGTCCTAATCACAATTAAGTGAGAGTTTCTTGTTATTTATGGATAGCAATTGCTCTTTTACCAAAAAAAAAACAGCATTTGCACATTAAATGTGTTTATAAGCATGGGCAGGGTTTCACAGGGGGAAACAAATGAATAAATGTCCAATTTTTAAAAAGGAGTGCAGTGTAAATGGGGAACTATCAGAAAGTAAAAGAAGAAAGAGGAAGCACGGAAAGGCCTGAGTGCATGAACTTCTACAGGAAGTTCACGAACAGCATTCTGTCTGTGGCAATGTTCATTCAATCATTTCAAGCCTTGACCCAGAAGTTTTTAATTGCTTTTAAAGCTTTTTAATTGCTTAATTAATCTGCCTCATGCTTTTAATTTGTTCTTGCTCTATTGTTGTTCTTGTTAGCTGCCTTGAAAGAGAGAATGTGGTGGTAGAAATCTAGTACAGTAGAGTCTTGCTTATCCAACCTTCGCTTAGCCAACATTTTGTATTATCCAACGCAGTCTGCCTCCCACCTGGATCCACAGCTGTTGCACTGTTTTGGTGCTAAATTTGTAAATACAATAAATATTACATAACGTTACCATGTATTAAACTGCTTTTTTCTATCGCTTGTTGTAAAACTTGATATTTTGGTGCTTAATTTGTGCCTTTGCCTTTGTAAGCCGCCCTGAGTCCCCTTCGGGGTGAGAAGGGCGGGGTAGAAGAACCCCAAATAAATAATAATAATAATTTGGTGCTATCGCTTTGTTGTAAAACTTGATATTTTGGTGCTTAATTTGTAAAATCATAACATAATTTGACGTTTAATAGGTTTTTCCTTAATCCCTCCTTATTATCCAACATTTTCACTTAACCAACGTTCTGCTGGCCCATTTATGTTGGATAAGCGAGACTCTACTGTAACTAAATAAACCTAGATATATCACAAAACTCAAGGCACTAGAGGAAACTATAACTTCAGTAGTAAAGCATAGAACTGACATACTGTGCAAAAACTTCAGGTTGAATTTCTGACATCTCTAATCATGGCTAGGAAAGATTCTTTGAAATCTTAGAAGGCCCAATCACTCAAACTAAATTTGGAATAATTTGAAATCTTAGAAGGCCCTATCACTCAAACTAGATTTGGAATCATTCTGTTCAGTTTTCAGTAAATTCCAATGTATATTTTCATATGCATGCTTAGATTTGATTACTGACAGGGCTAGGAAACATTACTTAGTATACCTCTATGAATCTCACACCAAGCTACCATGGGCACCAGCCATGCTGCCTGAGAATTTAGACAGTTGTATCCTGGTTAAAAATAGAAACAAACACGTTTCAAAGCCTAAATTAAAAACCTGTTCTTGGTCATAGAAAAAGATTCTTGGTCACAGACACTGCCAATATTTCCCCCATTCGTTATAAATTAATCCATGTGGTTTATTTTCAGTTTTCTAAGAAAGAGTAATATGACATCCAAGAGGTCACAGAAATAATGGCATTGAGAGCAATATCCTTTACCTGAAATGCTTGGGACCAGAAGTGTTCTCTATTTTGGATTTTAAAATTTGTTTAGAATACAGTACATTTTTGGACTATCTTCATACCTAATTTGTTCACTACTAATGATCAAGATGCAAGGGTGAAGAGAGACTGAGGATTTGTGAAATGACAAGGATCCAAGTGCAATACTCAGTGTAAATACCTGTCTCCCAACATTTCACATATCCCTGCATGTATTTCTTTTTGCTGCCAGCTGCCCACATTTGACTTTGAAGGGACGTCTGTCACCCTCCTGTTTGTTAATCTCTTCTGCCCCAAAGTGGAAGCAGGGACTAGAAGCAAAAAGTTTTGGGATTTGGAACTTTTCAGATTTTGGAATTCAATCTAATTTACAGAATAAAGGGGAAAGATAAATATAAGGAATTAAATAAAATTATCCTCATGATCAAACAATAATAAGTACAGCAAAATTCGTAATTTTGTGTAACGTATATATATATATATATATAGAGAGAGAGAGAGAGAGAGAGAGCATTAAGGGAGGTCAACCTTAATGTATACTTTAGTTAATGCTTCCGAGGTCAAGGTATTGTCAAGGATGCTACAAGACAACCCCTTCTCCAACCCTCTTCATATAACTTCTACGCTTATATGAAGTGCAGAACTGGACAAATATTTTATTGTTTGAAACAAAATTTTAAATATTTCCCGCCCTAATTCATGAACAGAATCTGAGTGGACTAATAGTTGAATCAAAGTGTAACAAATAGATACCACCTTCCTTCAGTTAGGAGTAATTTAGTAGCTAATGAATTCTGCCCTTCAGCACTTCACCCATTAAGTTCTCTCACCACATAGCCGAGCGGTGTGTGTGATGCCCCTGTAAGTGCTGCAACATATTCCTTGTGCAATTCTGGATAAAAGACTAGACCATGTAAAATCTCCCCAAAATATGTGGTGGGCTAACTGAAGTCACAAAGGCATCCAACCTGGTGTCCTCCCAACCTGCTGGACTGCAACTCTCATAAACCCAAAGACAGTCTTGAGAGCATGAGTTTGGAGAAGGTCTCTCCACAGAGCTTCAGTGGCCTCACAAGGCACATAACTAGTATACTTGTAAATAAAGTGTAAGCAAAGAAAATGGTGCTCATTAGTAATAATCTTTCCAATTAGCCCTCAGGATTTTCAGAGCCCTGTAGGGAGCTTTTGTCCCAGCAAAGCTAAATATAGGCCCAATAACACGATTGGCTGAAAATGAGAAGGTCTTGGCAAACCTTCCCTACTCTCTTCTTTTGATGTTTTTTCAATTGAAAATGAAAACAAGTAGGGAAAGTTTATTTATCTCTTGTTACCATCTGAATAGCACGTGTAACTATACTCTCTCTTCCAAGGCAGACAGGCAATCAATAATAAAACGTCTATTGCTCCATGCTCATCCATGACCAACTGAATGGGCTTTTAGAATGATGCTCATTGTGGCCATTGCACAATGTGTGTTTATCAGAAAACAATTTTCCACTCCAGGCAGAATAGTTGGAAAAGTGGACTTGCTACAATATTTGCATTCATCTGTGCACTACAATCCACTCAAAGTTTTACAAAGCAGATGTTTAAAAAAAACCCTGTAATTTATGGTGTATTAGAACTGACTAAATACGGTTCCGGTCCAGTGTATCTGTCCGAACGTATCTCCCTTTACGTCCCACCCCGGAGTTTGAGATCAGCTGGGGAGGCACTGCTCTCGACCCCACCACTGTCACAAGTGAGGCTGGTGGGGACGAGGAGCAGGGCTTTCTCAGTGGTGGCCCCTCACCTGTGGAACTCACTCCCGGGGGAAATCAGGACATCATCATCCCTCCTCTCCTTCAGGAGGAGGGTGAAGACGTGGCTTTGGGACCAGGCCTTCGGGCAATCTGGCAATTAAATCAGATGAATACGACCAGCAGGATGTAAGAAGTGGAATTGAGTATGAGATCTATGCTGACCATGTGGGGGGATGAATTGGGTTTGTATGGGGTTTTTATTGATTTTATTGATTTTATTGGTATTATGTATGAATTGTTAACTATGAATTTGTAATAATTTTGTATTGATTGTTTTGTGACGCGGGCATCAAATGGTGCCTCGCTTTTGTAAGCCGCCCTGAGTCCCCCCCCCAGGGTGAGAAGGGCGGGGTATAAGAACCTGTAATAAATAAATAATAAATAAATATTCAACCACTGAAATAATACCTCTACTTTAGCTGGGATAGCAATTGGAGTGAGGCCTAGATAGCAATTTCACCCTTTCCAAAATAAGAGGAAAACTGTGAAAATGTTAGTCTTCTGCCTAGTGTTGCTCTCACATTGTAGGAAGGGTAATGCAGTCTAGTGAGTGTGGAGGACATCTCCAATATGTCTGGACATTCCCTGAACTTGCCAGTGATCAAACAAAAAATGTATCCCTGAATGCTCTTGTGAGGGACATGGGGAGGGGCATTTCCATGTTAGGCTCAGGAGAAGCCTTTAAAAAAAAAACACATTGTGAAAAGAATGTGACTTCAACTCACTTTCTATTGTTAAAAAAAATCTCCCAGGGCCACAACTCTTCCACAGTTTCCCAACCTTGATTGAGTATAGAATCATAGAGTTGGAAGTGACCTTGTGGGCCATCCAGTCCAACCCCCTGCCAAGAAACAGGAAAATCGCATTCAAAGCATTCCTGACAAATGGCCATCTGTGACATTCCTTTGTTTCAGATCTGCCTCACATTTTATTTCTTCACATTTCTTTGCCTAAGCATTTCAGTTGTGATGGGGGAACATGCCAGCTTAAAGAGCTTAGTCTCTCCCACCTCCCACCACTACCATGGCACCTTTGCTTTCCTTGCCATCCTGCAGTAGCATTTTTTCCTCTCAAATCACAAGTTTCCATTTCTGTAGGAGAGGATGGAAGGCTAACAAGACACACAATTAAACAGGAGGAGAAACTTAAATCCATATCTTGAGATGGGAGCACTGGATGCCTCCTTTGATACTGTGGTTTCTTCAAGATCAAGACAGAAGAAACAAGGAGTTGACAAGCTTAATCAGAGTCAATGGGATAAAAAGCCAAGAGGCATATGAGGTTTATTATTGCATACATCTAGGCCACAGTGTATTTTGTCTCTAGGGCACCATGAGAAGATACAATGTTGACATTTTTATTTTTATATCCATTGGGAAGAGGGGGGTTTAAATTATCCCCACAAGGTGTTTCATGTCCCTTAGGAATCATGACTCAGGTTGCCATTCTATAGATTCAGCACTTTGGTTAGTTCCCTTTAAAGGTTGGCATTCAATCATTACCCCCAATGACATTGACGCTATCAACTACCACAGTGCACATCCCTTCACGGGAGTTCAATGAAACATCATTCCAAATAAAAATATAAAGGCTTCTACTCTCAGAATTACATCAAACATGTGCTGGTGTCTTGAATTGGCCTTCTTCATTCCTGAAAAAAATTCTGGCAAAACTTAAACCACACAATATGTTTTCGTGTTCCAGGTCCTAGAAATATTGCTGGACTACAGCCACCAAATTCCCAGGTTGGCTTAATCAGTGGAGAGGAATGCAGGGACACTCAATTCAAGGGCCTCAGAATGGGTATTTGCTTACCCCATTACAAGAGTGTGGGACTATAAAGCAATGTTTTTGCTCACAAATCTCCCTTTCAATCTTTAATGCTGGAGCCAAGCAGCTGAGCACCAACAGGACTCAGAGCCATAAAGAATTGGGAAGTATATTAGCATGCTCATGGGTGGGTGCAGGAATGAATGTGGGAACAAAGAAGACATAAACAACTTGAAAAAAACAGGAAACAAATGGATCTTCCACTGCTCCCCAAAAGAAAAACAGTCAATGGGATGTGAGCATTTAATTGGCTCCCATGAATGTCAGATGGAAAAGAAAGCATTGAGTCCGGGGGGGGGGGGGGGAGTTATAGTATCCTAGGGCCCTTTGCATCACACCAGTATAGCACTTTAATTTCCAAGGCAACCTTCCTATGCGGTTGGCAGTTTAAAGAGGCACTACAGCTCTATGGCTGACACTTCTGAATGTAATTTTCTAAACTGCAGGAATCCATAACATGTGGCCATGGAATTATTGTATTATAATTGTGCAATGTGAAAGAATTCCTAAACAAAGGCATGGCTTAAATCCTGAACAAGAGTATTCTTCTACTGAGGGATGAGAATATGTTGCAATACCTTAACCTGGCACTATCCAGATTTGCTAGACTAATGGTTATCAGGCCAAGATGAGGGACTGTCATCCCCCCCCCCCCCCCCAATTTGCCAGGTACCATATATAGACCTATTGACTAAAGCTCTTGTTGCTGTTTTTTACTTCCTTTCTTTTCTTTCTTTGCCTAGCAATCAATGACTTGAGGACCAATATCAGTCCATAGACTTCATTCTGAGAAGCACTGGACTGGGCAACTGCTCCCATTATTCCTAGTCAGCAATGCTGTGGAGGATTATGGGAGATGTAGCACAGTGTATGTGGGGAAGATTTGTTGAAGGACCCACCAATTTTATTCCTGCTCCTGCATTATGCGCCTGTCATTAGTATGGCTTCAATTTTCATTTGATTCTGCTCTCAGAAATGTACCTCTGGTTTCTAGAAAATTATAAATTAAATATGCCACTCTTTCGTCCTCTGCCTGAAGTACTGAGACATTTTTACCCTGCATTAAAGGAGTGAGTCACTCTAGTTTTCCAGTAAAGAAGGATAATTATAAAGGGCCTATTCCTTCCTCCTACAACCACCATGCTCTGCCTCCAAGGACCGCCGTTATTGCTCTGAAAAGATGTTAGATCAGGAACAGAGACAGGTTTACATTACATGCAAAACCATCTGCAGGTTGGTCAAGGACCAGCATGGAGCAATAGAAATGTTATTATTAAATAAATGATGGTAGTTGCCCCAGCCTGGGTGAGGACATTGGTCTGTGCTGCAATGGGTTTTAGCCAGCCTGAGAAGAACAGAGGTGAGGCATTTGGCAACTTCCATGATTTTTGGTTTGGCTCAATTGTTAGGTGTGCAGAGGTATTGTTATGGGATTACACCTACTGCTTGAAGGGGCACCCCAAATAATAAGATATGCCTAAGAAACATTTTCTCAGGGTCCTCCAAAAGAAATGGCCACAGTGGAGTATGTGTTGCTTTGGGGGGAACAGAATGGCCCTACTGCCTATTTATTGTCAAAAATGCATGGAGTGCCATCTCTTCCACATTCTGCTAAAATGAGTAGACTAGTGCAAAGAAAGGGAAAGGAAAACAGGTAGCCATAGTGCTTCTAGGACACCCTAGTATTAAGACAATTCCACTCAAATATCTAGTACCCACCAGAAAATATACCATCAGACTTAAAGGTTGTTTTTTTTTTATGAGGATCACACTTCAATTAAGGAAAGATCTCAAGGACTACATTCCAGCACTAGGTCGGGTTAAAGAATAGCAGAGCCAAAACAAAGTTAATAGAAGCAGAAATATTTTGTTATCAATTAGGACATGCTCCATCCAGCCTACAAAGAACAAATTAGTTTTATGCATTAGACTAAAATGATGCTTTTGTGGTCAATCCGCATAGTCAGGAAATCTATCACATGATTGTGTATTAGAGCAGGAGTGGGAATTGTGTAGTCCTCCAGTTGTTGAATTGCAACTTTGAGCATTCCTAGCCAGGATAGGTAATGCTAGAGAACGCTGGGAGTTGCAGTCACACCACTTCTGAAAGGCTGTATGATTCAACCTTTGCATGAGGCAAAAATGCTTAATTTAGAAAATGAAAGTTTGGCCGAATGAGAACAAAAAGGGATAGTCTCAAGGGCAGGTAGTAATGATGCATATTTATTTAAATTTCAGATTGAAATCTAGAGGAGATTCACTAGCCTACTGACTGTACCTCATTGTAGCAACAAGTAGGTAAAGGTAAAGGTTTCCCCTGACATTAATTCTAGTTGTGTTTGACTCTGGGAGGTACTGCTCATCTCCATTTCTAAGCTAAAGAGCTAGTCCATAGACACCTCCAAGGTCATGTGGCTGGCATGACTACATGAAGCACTGTTACCTTCCCACCAAAGCAATACCTATTGATCTACTCAAATGTGCATGTTTTCGGACTGCTAGATTGGCAGAAGCTAGGGCTAACAGCAGGAGCTCACTTGTCCAGCGGATTCGAACTGCTGGCATTCCGGTCAGTGAGTTCTGCAGCTTAGCAGCTTACCCCACTGTGCCACCATGGCCCCATAAGCAACAAGTAGAGGTACTCATAATTCCTGAATAATTAAGTAATGAAACCACCCAAACAAGAGGAACAGATATATTTGCACGAATACAAAATACTTCTATCTACAGGGTCTGCCCAAGGCATTTTGTGTCTGAAGATTTGACAAGGGGTAGAGATTGGAACAAGACATTACTTGTGCTTGTCAAATACTACAGAGAGTAGATATAGGAAGATTACAGCAGCAGCCTTTCTGCTCTTCTTTCTGAGATTCTGGAAAGTGATGTCATGCTCCAATCTCTACCGCTTGTCAAATCTTCTTGATCTTATCTTGAGATCAAAAAGACCCATATTTTGTGGGGAGAGGAGTCCTGCTCCTCCTTCTGCAGCCAGTAAAAAAATGAATGGCTCCTATTTTTATCTCCCTAACTTTGTCTCAAGCCAGCAGGAGTAACCTGTATTAAGATGATATTCCTCGTGTTTATCCCTGTTCAATGGATGATATTCAGAAAGTGACATCCCTCTGACCAAGGCAAGGTTCCCTATGAAAGCACCTTCATGCACTTTGTTCTCCAATGAAACTATCAACTGATTTTCACTCCTAGTGCAATTGTACACTTCCACGCTGCCATTGGTTGCAAATGATCTTTGCACATGTAAGTTTATACACTACAAATGCTTTCCCTTTATGGATTTCATAATGGATACGAAAAGCACCCATCGTGGCCACATGAGAGTTAACACAGGAACAGATGTTGTTGCAAATCCCCCCTGTCCCAGCAAGTAGGAACTCATGAGGCATAACCAGCAGTGCTGACCCACATTCTCTTGATGAGATATTTATGTTTTCTATCATAATCCACCAGTCTTTATCCCTTTCTCTAACTAAACGAGGGACGGGGTGTGCTTGGGTTACAAGGTATTGTTGGACTACAGCTCCCATCACCAGTTTGTGGTAGGATGGTTGGGGTTGATGGGAGTTCTAGTCCAACGTAGAATCATGGAAGAGACCACAAGAGACATCCAGTTCAATACCCTGCCATGCAAGGACACACACTCAAAATAAATCTCCAGAGAAGGTGACTCTACCACACCTCGATGCAGCATATTCCACTGTCTAACAGCTTTTACTGTCAGGTGGTTCTTACAAATATTCAGGTGAGACCTCTTTTCCTGTCATTTGAATCCATTGCTCCATGTCCCAGTCTCCAGAACAGCAGAAAACAAGCTTGCGGACTCCACAATGTGACATCTTTTCAAATTTTTAAGCATGGATACAATGTTCTCTCTTAACTTTCTTTTATTCAGGCTAAACATATTAAGTTACTTAAGCCATTCCTTATAGGGGTTGGCCTTTTTAGCTTTTTCTTCCTCTTCCCTGGGCACATTTCAGTTTATCAATATCCTTCTCAAGTTGCAGTACCCAGAACTGGACACAATATCCCAGGTGAGGTCTTAATATCTGGACAGACCTTCTCAGCCCTTGGACTACAGCTTCCTCAGAGGAGTCACTGTACTTTGGTATTCTGACACTATACAGAGAGGCAAAGTGAGTCATTGTTTTTAAATACATTGCACTTCAATTGAATCAGTTTTGCCTACCAAAGCTCACTAACTAGGGTTGCCAGATCAGGATCATCCCCGGCCCTAGTTAGTGAGTCTGGCCAAATTTTATTGTTTGGAAATGTAGACAGAAATCCTAGCTAAAGGTTTTCTGTCCGGATCAAGGTGAGATGAAGAGATTATTCTTTCTCAGTGACCTAGAGGATAATGAACATTTAACCTATCCTAGGTGATTCTAGCCAGAGGTGGATAAAGAGCAGGATAAAGGGTGAGCCCTGGAGCCACAATGACTAGGAAACAATGAGGGTGCTATCTAAGTACATATATAGATCCCAAGGTCTTTGTAAAAGGCAGCAGCAAAATAAACCTTGCAAACTATAGCATTTGCACACAAGCAAAGCAAAAGTAGAGAATGTGCAGCTTTGTTTCCCACCTTGAGATGACCCATGAAAAATGGTGAGACAGGCCTGAAGAACTGGCACTCTTAATATGGATTTAAGATGAAGCCTGACAGCCTGACAGTGGACATTTTGCTGTGGGGCCCCTTCAGACCTGAACCTGCAGCCCTGTTAAGAGGAATGAGAAAGTGCCAGAATGTTACTGTGTCCATGCAAAGTTATGTGTGTGTACATATGTGTGACTGCAAAACAAAACAAAAAAAGGCATAGGATGTTCCTGTCCATATCTGGTGGAAGCTCCTTCCTTAAAGACTTCTTAAACAGAGGCTGAATGGCCATCTGTCTAGGATACTTTGATTGTGCTTCTCTGTTGGACTAGATGGCCCATGTGGCCTCTTCCATTCTCTATGATTCTATCTTCTCATTTTTCAGTCCCTCACCTTAGATACACACCTGTTTTGCAAACCTGGCTCTTCCCTTTATCTCCAGGTTTAAAGTGTGCTTCAAGGAAAAGGTAAGGAATGCTCCCCTTCTTCAACCTAGAAATTGTGTTCAAATTACCGGCACCATGTAGACATTGTTCTCAGTGCAAAGTTTTGCATTTAACCCAAAAATGAATGATGGCCATATGTATAAGAACAAAACTAAAGAAGTACACAGTTGGGGTTGGAACTAATTACACTCTGAGCCTAGTGATCCAAGCCATTACATACGGGACTTGGACCTGTTGCCTAACATTGCTCCAGACACTTTATTCTTTTGCTGTCTTATGGTTGAGAATTGGCTACTCACACATAAAGACATGGATGAGGTGGTGAAAATCATTAAGAATAATGGGGCAAACTCAGCTCCTCTCTACCTTGGTAGCTCTCTCTCAGCTTGAAGCTCTCTCTCAGCTCCATTGCTCCTACTTAACTGTTTAATCACCATATCCACTAGCAAGTTTGAAAAGAGGAAGCACATCTGGAGAAATGGACATAGGAGAAAACTAAACTGATGAAGGAAGCCAGTTGTACTAGGATGCCCATGTCCTTTTAGAAATTTCATCTCCACCATCAGTAGAAGAAGGGGTGGATAAAGGTGTTGACTGTGAAGCTCAAGAAGGAGATGTGTGTGTGTTTTTCTGCTTTCCATCACCACCAGAATCATGCCGTTGAAAACCATATACAAATCAGCTCTTAAAAGCCTCCAAAGAAGGAGCCTCCATCACATTCCAGGGCAGAGAGTTCCACTGCTGAACAGTTCTCACAGTGAGGAAGTTCTTCCTAATGTTCAGATGGAATCTCCTTTCATGCAGTTTGAAGCCATTGTTCTGCATCCTAGTCTCCAGGGCAGCAGAAAACAAGCTTGCTCCCTCCTCCCTATGACTTCCTCTTTATACATGGCTATCATTATATCTCATTTTCTTCCTCACTATCTAACTATCATGTATAGTTGAAGATAATTGCAGGTACAGCTTTTTCAAGTTCACCATGATGTAAATGTAGTGTTTATTCACTGTTAATGTCCTATGAGTCACAACCATGTCACTCTTCCACCTGTTTTGTGTGTTTTATATATACAAACACGCACCATATTCTGAAAGTAGACACTCTGTCCTGTGTTTCTGACAAACCTATTCACAAACCCAAAAGAAAAGACAAAAAAAAAATCAGTGCCGTGGAAGAAAGGTGGAAAATGGCTCTCAAAGAGTGAATGCTCTGCTTAGCTTATCAGACTTCCTGATGACTTGCAACCTCTCTTTCTCCTCTAGCTGAATTCAGAAGTATACAATGTCATGCATGTGTCACCAGCAAATCCCTGAGTTGTTCTGTTGTAGTAGAGCAGAGGACAGGATAGGATCTCCTAAATTGTACAGGCTCTGGCCCAAAGCTGCTGTGTCGCATTTGAAATTTAAGAATCCTCTGCAGACAGACAAGAGATCCCTACTCAGCTTAAGGCAATGACCTTTAGCAAACAATGGCACATTCTCTGTTGGCAATCCCAGGCCTACTCAGAATCCACACTCATCTTATGCCCATTTTCTCCAATAATGCTGAAATAGGATTTAATAGGGAAAAACACAAGCATCATCAAGTCATTGCCCACACACTTTCCACGGTGAATTATTTATTCTAAAAATATTGGAGAAAACAAAACACAAAAGCACACAAACATACAAACAAAAAGCCAGCAAAATCTCTCTTCCTTCTGCTGCAGTGAGTTCTCCCTCAAAGGCCTGACCAAAGGAAATGGATGCCATGACTGAGCTCTTAAAACTTGCCAAGTGGTAGCAATGGCAGAATGCCAGGTGAGTGGGTGAGGGGAAAGAAAATGCCAAGCAATGGCTGGTTTCTATGGGAATCTTGAAATTTCTATGCCACGCCTTTACATGACAGTCACTGGCATAAATAGCAGTCAAAAGCATCATTCAGATCCCAAGGACATGGGAAACCCGGAAATGTTGATGCTCTATATGGCAAATAATAATCAAACTTCCTCAGAAGTCAGTCCTATCTATTCTTAATAAGATAAGAGAGCAAGTTTTTATCTTTTGAGCACTTTTTGAAGGGAATGAGCACATACCCTGAATGGAAGTACTGTAAAGTATCCATCTACCTAACACCGAATGCCTAATAATATCTAATAAATACATAGACCCAGCTAATTCCTTCTGGAAAAAGGCTGACCAGTTAGAACTGCAGAACCAAAGTCACTGAATGAGTTAGACACCACCAAGGCCCATTAAAATAAATGGATTTTTGGTTTGCATTGGACTAGGTGAACTGAATTCAGAAGGGCTTGGTTGGTCTAACTTTCTTCGGACTGTGCTGAAGCTTCAAAGTACAATGAAATGGAAAATGGGGTGGAAACAAGAAGTAGTATTCATTATGTTCTGTTAGATCTGGAATTCCTGTTTTAGAACCGGCAACAGCCCCTATCTCTTAACATAAAAACCTTCTATGTCAATTCTGCTCAGAAGGCTGAGGTTTTAGTAACCTTCAGTTTTTAATTACACAGGGGAGGATCCGCAAAGTGGTATAAATGTGTAACTCCCATGCATAACTTTATATCCCATTACAATGGTATCCTCAGATTTGTAGTTTAGTGAGCTACTTAGAATTTGCTGTGCGAGAGATCTCATAATATAAATCAAGGCAATGGAGTAGAGAATCTAACAGCAAAGCCCAGGGATAGAACTATAGCAAATAGGGCAAATATGGGCAAACTTTGGCCCTCCGGGTGTCTTGGACTTCAACTCCCACAATTCCTAACAGCCTGGAGGGCCAAAATTTGGTCATGCTTGAGATAGTGTATCAAACTGTTATGACTGGTGGTGGTGGTAGTAGTAGTAGCTGTTGTTGTTGTGTAGTACCTTCAAGCCATTTCTAAATTATGGCAACTAGAAGGTAAACTTCTCATAGTGTTTTCCGGGCAGAATCTGTCCTGAGGAATTTGCTCTTGCCATCCTCTGAGGCCGAGTGAGTGGGACTTGCTCAAGATCATCCAGTGAAAGCCATGGCCAGTGTGGATCTGAACTCTTATCTTCTGGTGTTTTACTACTTCATCACACTAGAGAATAAATATATTTAAAATCCGTTTTTTGCCTCCAGCAGAATTCTGGGGTTTGTAGTTTAGTGAGGCTATTCAAGACTCCTCCCTAAACTACAAAACCCAGAATTCTGCAGGAGGCAGAAACCAGATTTTAAGTGGATTTATTCTCTGGTGTGATGAATGTCCCTATGCAACACTCAATATATTTTTATAGTTATATATGATGGATGAAAATATCCAAGCTCCTTCTGCAAAATAACTGCAATGGTTGTGTGCTTAGTGTTAATGTTGCAAGTTGAAGAGAAGAGCCCTTGTTTGATGAAACAGGAAGCCAGCTCTTCCAGGGTACGACAGAAGGCTTAGAGACAATTTGCATCCTAAGTGCTTGGAGAATCTGTTACTCAGCTCGCTGTTCTCCCCTCCCTTGTTGCCCTGGAAGAAAAAGCCTGCATCATAGTATATACGTCATTATGTAGGAGTAAGCAAAGCAGAGATGTCTGCCGAATATTTTGTTTCCAGCTTCACACAAGTGCTCTCCAGTTTAATATGCATTTGACACCTGGCTAGGATTTTCCACTGCATATATCATTTTTTCTTCGTGTCAGGAGCAACTTGAGAAAATGCAAGTTGCTTCTGGTGTGAGAGAATTAGCCATCTGCAAGGATGTTGACCAGAGGATGCCCAGATGTTTTGATGTTTTACCATCCTTGTGGGAGGCTTCTCGCATGTCCCCGCATGGGGAGCTGGAGCTGACAGAGGGAGCTCATCTGTGCTCTCCCCAGATTCGAAACTCCAACCTGTCAGTCTTCAGTCCTGCCGGCACAAGGGTTTAACCCACTGTGCCACTGGGGGCTCCATTACATATACCATAATATGCATATCAGTGTTCATTCAACCCCCCGCCCCTTTCGTTCTGCTTTTATAATTTTGACTGTAAATCTGATCACAATGGAAATTATTAATTTCCCTCTCTTATTTTAATAGGACAATGCTGACGCACACATATACACATCTCCAGAACAACGTAAGAAGAGGAGGACAGCCAAAGGGATGCCACTCCAAAGGAAGAAGAAGAGGTGTTTGCTAGGATGCAAAAAACTGTGTTTATTGTTACATTCTTGTAACAATATACATATACACATCTCCAGAACAACGTAAGAAGAGAAGGACAGCCAAAGGGATGCCACTCCAAAGGAAGAAGAAGAGGTGTTTGCTAGGATGCAAAAAACTGTGTTTATTGTTACATTCTTGTCTACAGGATTCACAACTAATTAAATGTGCAGTGTAGCTACAATCGATACAAAATGCACCATAAAACTAACAGGATTGGCTGTTCAGGCTACAAAAGTGTGCCATTATAGCTAGAAATAAAGCCTCACATCAAAAAGGTATTTTTTTTTTTACCTCTTGGGTATATTGAGATGCTAGAGGCTTAAAATAAAGATGTGCCTCATTGCCGAGTATCATCAGACATGCTTTTAAAATCCTGAACTAAAAACAGTTGTACTCCTAAATTGCAACAATGTGCTTTACTCTTTCTCTCTGTCCATCCCTTGTGGGGGAGTTAAAAGGATAGATGGTAACTTTCCCCAAGAGAAAATATTCTTTTCGGCAAAGCAAAGCAGTATGCAAAAAAAACAAAAAACAAAAAACCCCCCAAAAAGCCAGTGTAATCTGCCCTAGGAGTAGTTGCAAAAGGCAAGTGACGTCCTACGATATAAATAAGCCATCGATTGGAAATGGGAGGAGGGGTGTAATCTCTCTTTCCTGCAAATGCTCACACCCCCTGTTCACCTTCAAGGGAGAAGGTGAGCCTTAGGAAGGAGTCCTGGTTATGTGGCTCGGTGCAATCCAGGGGAACCTGCCCCACAACTCCAGTTTTGCACAGTAGGAGCATCAGTTTCCAGGGTCAGGCCAAAGGTACCCAGAGTGATGGAAATGCCATTTGTCATTGCAGTCCAGTGACCGCTGTCTGATGCACACACAGAGAGAGCAGAGGTGTGCACCCACATCTCTCCCTCATGCATTGCACACACTCTGCCTGCAAGGCCATCCTCCTTGCGGCCCCCTTCCCTCTTCCATCCACACGCACACCCACGCCAGATGCGGGCAAATCCAGCCAGGCCCTGAAAACCCAGGAGGAAAAAGAAGAAGAGAAAGAAGAAGAGAAAACCCAGTTCATCTCACCAACCCCTTTCTCTTGACTCCTGCCTCTGGCTTGGCCTTGGCTGATGTCACACCTTGGAAGCTGGATGTTCCGCAGAGAGGAGGAACGGAGGAAGAGACAAGGGGAAGGGAGGGGAGGAAGAGCCTGGGAGTTTCCCACAATGCCTTGCGTCAGACCTGCATGATGCTCAGGAGAGGGGAGGGGGAGGAGGAGGGACCAAAACAGGAGGAAGAAAGGCAAGCAACAATTGGGTCTCCATCCCAATCCTTTTACATTACTGAGGCAAAGTCTTGATAGAGTGTAGGGTGAGTTTCCAGGATTCTTTGGGAAGAAACATTGACATTTAAAGTGGGATCAAACTGAATAATGCAGATTCAGCTCTGCATATGGATCAAGGCTTGCATTATCATTTGCTACTATGGACATACTTTGAGATGTGTTGTCGAAGGCTTTCATGGTCAGAATCACTGGGTTGCTGTACATTTTCCAAGCTGTATGGCCATGTTCCAGAAGCATTCTCACCTAACATTTCGCCCATATCTATGGCAGGCATCCTCAGAGGTTGCAGGGTCTGTTGGAAACTAGGCAAGTGAGGTTTATATATCTGTTGAATGTCCAGGGTGGGATAAATAACTCTTGTCTGCTTGAGGCAAGCAGGAATTTTGCAATTGGCCACCTTGATTAGCATTTAATGGCCTTGCAGCTTCACAGCTTTGCTGCTTCCCTTGAGACATTTATAACTACCCTTTTAATTCCCTCTGTTAATTCCCCACCTACTCAAACAGGTGTATCATAATTTGGTAAATGAGATCACATTTCAGGGATCTGATAAAGTGGGTTGTCATCTTCCCCACAAAAATGTGCCGAATAAAATGTGTGGGTTTGTAGTCGCCTGGATTTGTTGTTACTGCAACAGATGTACATGTTTTTATTCCTTCCCCTCGGAAATGCCGATGCCTTCTGTGAATAGTGTCATTAGTTTTTGGCCATCAGGTGGCACTGGGCTTAATTATGGAAAGAGGATTTTTCCATTACTAAATCCTAAGAGGAGCAGTATCACAAAGTTATTTTCCAGCTAGCTGACTGTTGAATACTCTTAGGTCTTGGAAGACACACCTTGTTGCCCTTTGCTCTTTCTGTCTTAATTTAGGGAGAGAGGGAAATTGTGCGGTGAAATTGTTGAACCACAACTCCTATTAGCCGTTGCCGATGTGGCCAATGATGAGGAATGCTGTGATTGGCAGTCAAACAAATTATGGAACAAAATTTGCATTCATGAAGTTTCAACAGTATGGTATCACTCAGGCATGGGCAAACTTGGGCCCTCCAGGTGTTTTGGACTTCAGCACCCACATTTTTAACAACCTCAGGCCCCTTCCTTTTTCTCTCCTTTTCTGCTCAAGCGGCTGAGAAGCCCGAGGTTGTTAGGAATTGGGGAAGTTGAACGCCAAAACACCTGGAGGGCCCAAGTTTGCCCATGCCTGGTATAACTTGTCTTCTATTGAGATAAACAGGTATTTAAATAACCTGGGCATCACTGGATCACACAGTTATTCCTTTTCTCTGCAGTTTTGTGTGAAAATACATGCCCTTAAGGTGGGAAAAGCATAGAATCATAGAATCATAGAGTTGGAAGAGTCCTCATGGGCCATCCAGTCCAACCCCCTGCCAAGAAGCAGGAATATTGCATTCAAATAACCCCTGACAGATGGCCATCCAGCCTCTGTTCAAAAGCTTCCAAAGAAGGAGCCTCCACCACACTCCCGGGCAGACAGTTCCACTGCTGAACGGCTCTCAGAGTCAGGAAGTTCTTTCTCATGTTCATAGACCTCTGAATGTTGTTGAACTGCAACTCTCAGTAGCCTCGGCCAGCACAGCACATACTCAAAATATTATGTGTTGTCGACAAACAATATTTATCAAGGCCGTCACATTCTGCACACTCTTGCTTTAAAGTTTTCAACTTTAACTGATTTGGCAGGGACAGTCCCAATTAATTCTCTGTCATCCCCCTTTTTGTGGCTTTAAAAACTCACCAGATCCTCTCCTCTGCCCAAGTTTCATCTTTATCCTTGGCTTTCTTTCATTTGTACAAACTGAATTCAAAGTGCAAGAGTAGATGCACTCAAATTATCCTAGCAGAATCTTGCTCTTCCCAGTAGGCTCAGACTAAAGCAGACAACTTTAATCTCTCCTACCTTGTGTGTTCTTTGTCATTATTAACTTTTGTCATCTTGATCACACTCTGATGTTGCTTGGCCAAACATGCCCTGGTTTCCATCTATTAAATGCTGGAAGGTATTAACTTTCAAAATATAATCCACCCAAATCTACGGATTTGGTTGGCAAAATGTCATCTAGAACAAATGTCTTGAGAATTTCCTTTTTTGGACCACAACTTCCAGAAACTCCCATCAGCATGACTGGTTGTAATTTTTCTAAACTTAGTTTCCATTGTAGCAGATGTTTCTTTCTGTTTCTTCTATGGATGCATCTACATTGAAGAATTAATGCAGTTTGACACCATGTTAACAGCCATGGTTCAATGCCATGGAATCATGGAAATGGTCTTTAGCCCTCCCTGCCAAGAACTGCTAGTGCCTCACCAAACTACAAATCCATAATACTGAGCCATGGAAGTAACTCCTTAAAGGCTCTGTGGCATAAAATTGGCCCTGGGCCTACCTCACTATGAAAAGAATAAGTAGAAATAATAGTACCTGAAAGCCATTTAGAATCAAGCTTCAACATTTTTCCTAAAGCAATGGTCATATCCACACTGTGGAATTATAACTATTTTGCTACTACATTAACTTGCATAGCTCAATGTTATGGAATTCTGGATTTGCAGTTTTGTGAGATATTTACCCTTTTTGTTATAGAGCTCTGGTGCTGGAACAAACTGCAAATCCCAGGATTCTATAGGATGGGGCTATGGCAGTTAGTGTGACAATCTGCTATTATTCTGCAGCATGCATGGTCCATCTGTCTCAATAGACCTGTTTTTCCTGGTGCAATGTAATCAGGTTTTTAAAAGTGTCTCAGAAGCCCAGTTGCTTCTGGTGTGAGAGAATTGGCCATCTGCAGAATTGGCCATCTGCATCTTGTGGGAGGCTTCTCTCATGTACCCACATGGGAAGCTGGGGCTGACAGATCGGAGCAGGTATCCTCTTCCTGTTGGATCAGGTACCTTGCTGAACCACTTGCCAATATTCTGGAAGAGTTCATAGGATACTGTTGCCCCCAATTTAGGAGACAACCCCTGGCAGTGAGACCAGGAAAAAGCTTGTTGGCAGAAACCCAGGCAAGTGATAAGTCTGAGCTGTCCCTTTTCCATCTATTTAATGTTGGAAAGTATTAGCTTTCAAAATATAGTCCACCCTCACCTGTATCTATGGATTTGGTTGGCAAAATGTCATCTAGAACAAATGTCTTCAGAATTTCCTTTTTTGGACCACAACTTCCAGAGATTCCCATACGTCCCAGGTTCCAATAGTTACGAGGAAGGGGAAAGACATAGAAATAACTACAATTCTATCCTAGGGAAAGGGAAGCATGCAGAATGGACTCAAAGGGGGACTTTGGAACAAAAAGGCAGGAAGGTTACACATTGCAAGGATGGGAACTGATAAGGAAAACAACTTTAGAACATGTGATTATTCAGCAGATAAAGCGTTCTTTTTAACAGCAGTCCTGGGAGACATAGTTTCTCAGGCTTGGAAAACATAGTCTTCATAATCCCTGGGTTGAATTAGGTCCCAAAAGAGGCCAGAGAGTGTGCTCTGAGACAAGGAGGGTGGCAGGAGAAAAATATAATGAGCAGCTTAAACTATCAAAGGTTTTCTAACGGGGGAACCAGCTTTCCGGAAAGAGAAGAAAAGAGGAAAGGCTGAATTGCAACAAGGAGAGGTACACGGTGGCTGGGAAAGATACATTACAGCAAGGAAGGGGCAAGCGAAGCACAGTTCAGGGTAACCAATTTATTAAGGGATCATAGGCAGGCTGTAGCTAGCTTCCTGATTGTCTGAACACGAGCAGAGCCAAACAAGCACACTTTAAGCGTCCACAGCCTTTGGAACTCTCTGCTGCAGGCACGAAGGGAACAAATGATAATTTTGCCCAGGGGAGTTTCATGCAACAATACTTTGTGCTATACAACTAGAACAACTATAATCCCACTTTAATTGCCATGCCATCATCCAATGGAATCATGGATTTTGCGGGTTTTGGAGGTGTACTTTGAATTCTCAGATGGAGAGCACCAGACTACAAACCCCATGATTCCTCAAGGTGCCACTGGGTGGTTAACATGGAATGATAGTGCAGTGATTATGTGCTGTAAAAAGTGCTTCTTGTGATGCCAAATTGCATTTCAGCCTTATTACATTGATATGGGCTCTTTCAGGGAAACTTTATCCCACTGCTATTGTAAGCAAGGAGTAAGGCTTCCTCCTCTCTCTTTGTTTTAGTTTAATATTAAAATGATATGGATGGGAAAGTGCCAAAAGTGACAAGTTTACAAACGATCAGCAGATGGCAGTAGTAAACTCTGAGAAGAGTTAAAATGGAGGAGGCAAGGAGGAGAATAACGAGGGAGGCAATCCTGTTGCTTTTACAAGGAGACAATTGAGTTTCAGAAAATCGAAGCTTCATTGGCCTCTGATGTTATTCATTTTCAAGTCACCTATGAGAATGGCTCTCTCTCTCTGTTTCGATATCACATTGTGGAGAATTGGAACATCGTTTTAAACAGTGGGTTGACTTTGGTTCTTTTGCTATCAATCCCAGTGGAGAAGGAGGAGGCGTTCAACGTGATCAATTGATATCTTGAATCTGGTTCACCTCTGGACTCGAACAAAAACAAGTCAAAAGCCCTTGGGATGCAAACAGGAGGCAGGCAGTTTTCTTACACGCAGCTTGTAGCTGTGTTTCCACAGGAGCAGAGTAGGCTTTTAAATCGTGTTGTAGGAGAAATGTCCAAAACTAGCAAGACTATTTGGAATAGCAGCATTTCCACCTTATGGTAGTGGCTGGCCAAGAAACCAAAGGGCTGGCACAGTTTCAGGAATCCAAAAAGCACAAGATTTGGGAAATTATGCCCCAAACAATGGCATCATGCAATAGCTGCCATCTCAGGAGGTTCCCTTTGTTCTAGATTACAAAATTTAGACTCTTAATCTCCATCACCAGACTGGAGTGCGATCCATTACTTTTCCCATACACTCCAGTTTGACCACCAAGTAGAATTTTAAAAATTGAACAGGGTTCCAATTTCTTTAGGATTAGAGGAATAATGGTGCAATGACAATTGGAACAGCCTTGGACTATGATATTGGATTACGTGATTTTAATGACTAGATTTTAATTGTTGAGATGTTTTAGCGGTTGGTTTTAATGTGGGATTTGCCTTGATACAGCAATTTGTCATTTTTAATTTATCTTTGGGACTATTAAAGAGGAAAAGAAATCTTTCCTGTGGAGATTGAAGGAAATTGTCACTGTTTGTAAAATATGATTTTCCATACACGTACTGTTTAATCCACTGTACTCAAGACGCAGAAGGAGACATGAGTTTGTTGAGGCACCAGCCCTTTGACAGATAAGCTTAAGAATCATATAGAATTATAGAATCATAGAGTTGGAAGAGTCCAACCCCTCCCTGCCTAGAAGCAGGAAAGTTGCATTCAAAGCACCCCTGACAGATGGCCATCCAGCCTCTGCTTAAAAGTTGTCAAAGAAGGAGCCTCCACCACACTCTGGGGCAGAGAGTTCCACTGCTAAACAGCTCTCACAGTCAGGAAGTTCTTCCTAAGGCTCAGGTGGAATCTCCTTTCCCATAGTTTGAAGCCATTGCTCCACCTCCTAGTCTCCAGGGCAGCAGAAAACAAGCTTGCTCCCTCTTCCCTATGCCTTCCCCTCGCATATTTATACATGGCCCTCATCATGTCTCCTTTCAACCTTCTCCTGTGCCATCTAAACATGCCCAGCTCTTTAAGCTGCTCCTCATAGGGCTTGTTCTCCGGACCCTTGATGATTTGAGTCGCTCTCCTCTGAACACATTCTAACTTGTCAACATCTCCCTTTAATTGCGGTGAAAATTACAACACCTGGGATTCCTTAGGACTGAGCTATGGCAATTAAAGTGGTGTCAAATGACTTTAATTCTGTTTTCCGAAATCTTGGGCTAAGTTCTGATTGATTGCCAAGCTCCAATTGATTGCAATGAAGACGCACGGAGTGAGAAGGGCGAAGTCAGAGATTGCTTTATTCTCTGATTAGCCAAGGAAGGATGTCAGGGGCATTGTCCCAGATCTGACATGCCTCACCTTTACAGACACGGGCATTTATAGACATAGACATTGCTGTGATTGTGACAAATTACGATTTGCAATCTTATTGGTTAAAAATACACTTCTTCTTGTAATGTTTACAGTTTATGATTGGTGTACAGTGTGGCAGGAAGCTTAATAAAGGCTTTGTCTGGAAGTGTGGTGGAGGCTCCTTCTTTGGATGCTTTTAAGCAGAGGCTGTATGGCCATCTGTCGAGGGTGCTTTGAATGCAATATTCCTGCTTCTTGGCAGGGGGTTGGACTGGATGGCCCATGAGGTCTCTTCCAACTCTATGATTCTATGATTCTAAGAATTCTCGAGTCTGCCATGGGTGCCCCGTTCCACCCACGGAAAGGGGCGGCTCGTCCATTACGCGAAGTAAGCGGTCGCAGAACACTTTTTTTGCCGGCGCACAGAGGCGCCTCTGTAAATGCCCCTTGACTGCCACTTGAAGAGCGCCCCCTCAGCTCACAACAGCCCTAGCAGTCCGGGGGGAGCCTCGGCTTTCTTGCCTCGCTGTCGGGTGATCCTCTTCCCAAAGGGGCCGGGCCTTTGAGCCTTGCCTAGCCCCTCTCGTTCCTGTTTCACCTGGCCACCGGGTGCGTGAGCAGAGCTGGCACTCAATCGTTCTCCGCGTCCGATCCCTTCCCCATGACCGGCTCCCTTTCCCGATCCCCCGGTGCTCCACCTGCCTCCTCTCCTCTCCCCAATCCGCGGGTGGGCCAAGGGGCGGAGCCGCCACACCTGGTCCGCTTCAGGTCCAGAGGCGTGTCTGAAGACCCCAGCGTGCGCACCAAAAGTCACCTCTTCTCCTGATTTTCTCTTCAGCCATTGGGACCAAGAGAGAGAGAGAGAGCCCCTCCGGCTGGAGGTATCTCCCACCTCCACTCCCTCCTTTGTTTTTGTGCCTACTTTCAGGAAAGGTGGATATCTCCACCTCTCTTTCTCTCTCTCTCTCTCTCTCTCTCTCGGTCCCAATGGCTGAGGAGAAAGTCAGGAGAAAAGGTGACTTTTGGTGCACACGCCGGGGTCTTCAGGCACGCCTCCGGACCCAAAGTGGGCCAGGCAAGGGAGCAAATGTGGCAAGTGTAGTTACTGGGATGTATAGTTCACCTACAATCAAAGAGCATTCTGAACTCCACCAATGATGGAATTGAATCAAATATGGCACACACAGAACTCCCACGACAATCAGAAAATATATATCAATGATTGATTGGGGGGTGGTGGGGGGGGCAAAATACTGTTTGCTTACTGTTGAAAATTACCTAGGGCCGCCTCTGCCCACGGGAGCTCATTAACTTAGCAAGTGATTATTTTAGTGGAAACAATGTTCACTGGTGGATATCAGGGATGGGAAAGAGAAGACTTCTTGATTAAACAAGAGATGGTAATTGATAGCAATCCTGGAATGATGGAATTACCTTTCAGGTAGAATTAATATGCTTCCTGAGTAAATCTGCATTTCAATCTCATTTCCAAGTCCAGGGGTCAGGCTGAGGGGGAAATTCTGATATCTTGAGCCTATTATTGGCGGAAAGATTGGCAGAAAGATTGGTGGAAAGGAGGAATTGGCAGTTCCATAGGCAGAGAGTGTTCTCCTGTTTCCAAAACCAAGCATGGCAAGTAGAGGTCATTTACCCGAACCACCACTTTTCAGAATCGCAGTTTTGGCTATCAGTTCTATAGTGTACACACATTTGATTGCAAACTAATTTTGCACACTGAACAGTTTGCAACAATTGAAGTAACAAAAAAGGGAGGAGGAGGAGGAGAGAAACAGACCTTTTCCAAGAAGCTGAAAAAATGGAGTTACAGAAGGTTAGTTGGGACTGTTGAACCATATGGGCAATTAAAGTGCTATAATCATGCAGTGTAAAAGTTACCCTTTGTAACTTAGGCAAATTATTGTGAACTGTAGATATGTATGTCAAGCATACACATATACATGTATAAAATGATCCAGAGTGCTAGAGAAATAGATTTAATTATATATAGAATATTTATTTTACATGACCATACACAAAAAGAATTACGTTTAAAATTCTCCAAGGAGAAAAAGCTTGATCACCACTTTTTAGTTTATGTTTTAAGCAGCAGTTTTTTTTAAAAAAAAAACAACAACAACCAATACAGTCATTGTTCAAAATCCCTACAGCAATAGAATACACCATCATATAGTTACCGTATTAATTGACACACACCATTCAAGGACTGTATACCTCACAAATAAAAAATATGTGGTCACACACACACACATACATACATACAATGGCCAAGGCTGCAAATTGAAATGTTACTGGAAACACCACTTAATAAAACAAATGAACATTCAAGGTAAATAACAAAATCTGTATCAATACCAAAAAAAGTTAATCTATTTATTTTATAAATAAAATAAAAAGAACCAACTGGACACATTATAACAGGATTTTATACTACTCAAAACAAGATGTTATGAGAAGATACATTGGTTCATTTCCCTCCACTTTTTAGTTGTTTTCGGTCAAGGAGAAGAGCAATTCTGTGGAATTGGAATGTGCTTACTGGCTTTCAAAGCGGATTGATGCCGAGTAACAAAACCAGAGAATGGTATGTTAGCATCTAAGACTGTATGAGATTAAACATAAAGAAACTACTTCAAGGCACCCATCTCTTCAAGCTCTGGACATCAAACTCTAAGACAGACTCACCTCAGACTGAGAGAATAGCTGTAAGAACCTGCAAATATGTTTTAATACACAAAGCCATAGATAATAGCAAACCCTATTAAAATGAAGGACTTCCAGACCAAAGATACCATAGGGTCATACTGGAGGTCCTAGAAAATGCCAGGAGGAGATATTTTGTTAGACATGGATAAAATAAACCTGTTACCAGTCCCATGGATATAGAGTTATGGCATAACTGATACAGTTGACCCTCTGACTAACTGAACATATAGTCTAAGCAAACTTATTGAAGTCAGTGGAAAGACCAATTATGAATATGGTGGTACTATTTTTTTTTAAAAAAAATCACATTTGTATTTATAAAATGCCATCTATGTTAAAACAATGTCTAAGTCTCCCTATCTATAATAATGTTCAGCCAGGTGAAATCTTCCATCACAACGCAGACACACACAGAAGGCTACTTACATTCTGCTCACTGGTCCCATCCACAAGAAATATGCACTTGTTGAAACTCACACCCACTCTTCCAGGTCCTGGAAATTGCTAGGATTAAGATATTCCAGGAGTTTAAGGTTACATATCTTCATGTCCAGTCACAATATATATTCCATTGATTGGAATGGTTGGTTTTGATAAACAAGGGAGGGAGATCTGTTTCATAGAGAAGTGTGAGTGGGCTCTTGTGTTTCCCTGGTATTGCAATAACCATTCCTTGAGTTTTGATTAATGCAACTAGTAGGGAACACTTATATCAGTGGTTCTCAACCTGTGGTCCCCAGGTTTTGGTCTTCAACTCCCAGAAATCCTAAAAGCTGGTAAACTGTCTGGGATTTCTGGTAGTTGTAGGCTAAAACACCTGGGGACCCACAGATTGAGAACAACTGGCTTAGATGACATGCAGAGTTGGAAGAGCCACAAGGGAATTCAAGTCTAACCAATACAATCAAAGAACCCCCAAACAGATGGTCATCCGACTTCTGCTTAAAACCTCCAGAGAAGGAGACTCCGCCATGCTCTGAAGCAGCATATTCCACTGTCCAACAGCTCTTACCATCAGGAAGTTCTTCCTAATGTTTAGGTGGCATCTCTTTTTCTGCAGCTTGAACCCATTGTTCTGTGTCCTAGTCTCCAGAGCAACAGAAAACAAGTTTATCCTCAATTTGATAACAAGTTTATCCTCAATGTGATATCCTTTGAAATATTTAAACATGGCTATCATGTCCCCCTCAGCCTTTGCTTCTCCAAATTAAACATACCCAGCTCTCTAAGCTGCTCTTGGAGGACTTGGCTTCCAAATCTTTGATCATTTTTGTTGCCCTTCTCGGGGCATGTTCCAGCTTGTCAATATCCTTCTTAAATTGCGGTAACCAGAACTTGACAGAGTATTGACAGAGTGAGGTCTAAACAAGTGGAATAAAGTGAGACTACGGCTTTCTTGATCTCGACACTATACTCCTATTGATGCAGCCTAGAATAATATTGACATTTCAGCTTCTGCATCATACTGTAGCTTGCGGTCTTAGCCTCCTAGATCCATTGCACATGTACCGTTTTAAGCAATGTCTCATCCATCCATCGTATATCTGTACATTTCATGACAAGCAAGGGTTCACCAACTTTTCTATCTGTGCTTTAAACTGCAAGTATGAAATATATTGGTAAGAGGTCAGTTTGGCTAGTTTTAATTGCATAAAACCAGATGTTGTTGAAATGCAACTCCAAGCAGCCCTAGCCATTATATCCAATATGTGGGAAAGCTAGGAGAGCTGTACAATTCCCACTTCTGGATTAAGTGATCAAACTAGTGAAAAAGAGCATTCACCACAATAAAGCAATTTCTGATGAGGTTATATCGTTTTACATCCTTAAATAATGAAAGCCAGCAATCTTGGTCAGAGTACTTTTTTTGCAGAACTGCCTCAGACTCCATGCTAGTTTAAGATGATATCTGATTTCATGGCAAGGTAGAAAAGGAGCTCAAATATTCTGAAGAGAAGGGAGGGGAAACAACAGAGAAATGTGCTAATGAAGGTGAAACAAGACCTTTGGAGACATTAAAAATGCATGAATATCGTTGACGTGTCTCGGTGAAGTTGAAACTCAGCAACACATTTAGGTTCAAGATTTCCAGCTGTCCTTTCAGGCAGGCTGCTCTGCCCCACCATATCCCAATTCAAGGTGAATTCTCACTTTTACACTGATGGACCCACACAACCCATATTCAAGAGTGTAGATAGCAATTAGGATGAGTACACCTAAGGATGTTGGTTGTGAATTCAAGAGCACTGCAATTAAACTATCTGTTGGGCAAGAAATAAATATAAACTGCATTCGATTAGGATCTTTACATTGCAAAAATAGCATTGGAGGACCAAGAGCTCTCACATTTGTTTCAGCCTACTTCTGCAAGAAGGGGTCTGCATGATGAGCCAATTTGTCAGTGAGCAATTCAAAATAAGTGATACCTAACAGCCACATGGCAACTACCATAGTCTATCTGCCAGTCTGTGGGACTACAAGAAAGGTGTCACCATATCAAAGGAAGGGAGTGGGAGAAAATATATGCAAAGCTGTCCAGGACATTCACCCGCCTCTCTTTTTACTTTAGGTCACAAGCACTGGGCTCTCACAAAACCTGTCTGCAGTCTGCAAGCAAAAGCATTGTTGCCCATTGAATCTGGGTCATCAGGAAACATCCAGTAAATAGACACCCAAACAGACAGCTTTAATTACATTAAAGCCTGAAAATCTGTAGACACACATGGACACACACAAGGCTTGACACTCACTGATCAGTTGCAGCATGTCTAATGCAAGAAGACATTTGTATTTTTTATGTCCTGGTTATTGCTAGTTGCTTTTCTTACTCTGCTTTATAGCTTAAACAATTGTATATGTTGAATATATTGGACAAGTCTATATGCAGATGTACTCAATATTATATTGATAAGCTTTCCTTGTCAGTAAAGCCTACTATATTTAAAATGCACACCAATTGTAGAACAGTGTTTCTTAATGGTTCCTGATGATAGTCCAACAGGATTTCCAGGGTTTTTTTTCCATGTCAGGAGCAACTTGAGAAACCGCAAGTTGCTTCTGGTGTGAAAGAATTGGCAATCTGCAAGGACGCTGCCCAGGGGATGACCAGATGTTTTACAATCCTGTGGGAGACTTTTCTCATGTCCCTATATGAGAAGTTGGAGCTGACAGAGGGGAACTCACCCCGCTCCCTGGATTTGAACTGCTGATCTTTCGGTTAGCAGTCCTTCCGGCACAAGGGTTTAACCCATTGTCCCATTGGGGGTACAAGCATCACATTTGTGTCCACTGGCTACAACTCTTTTGTTCATTCCTGAAAACATGCCAGTGACCAGCAGCCAATGGCTTCCAAACTGGTACCAGTCCATGGGCACAATTTTAAGAGGCAATAAACACCAGATCCTTGGGAATACAACTGCCATAACTCTTGCCCTGCCCATGCCTGGCTTGAGAATGAGGATTGTAGTTCTAAACATCTGAAGGGCACCAGTTTTTTAGACTATCTGATAGTCTGAGGGATTACAAAAATTGAGCAAGAGGGGACATTAATGCCATTTAACAAAGTATACATCTTCTATTTCTCCCATTTCCTGGAATTGCCTCCCTTGGCTTGAACTACTTAGCTTCCTTTGCTCATCATTTACACTTCTTCTGTACATTTCTTTCAGCTATAACCATTTTTGTCCAAATTAATCTCATATCTTCTCCACATCCCCTGATCCTTGTATGTGTTATGTGACTTCAAGCCACTTCTGACATATGGTGCCCTTAAGCCAACTCTATCATGGGGTTTTCTTAACAAGGTTTGTTCAAAGGGTGGGGAATGCCTTTATCTTTCCTTCCTCTGAGATTGGGAATGTGATTTGCCCAAGGTCACCCTGTGGGTAGCTGTCTGAATTCTGGTCTCCAGAGTCACAGTCAATGCTAAGACAAGTACACCACAGAATCGTTTTCTGGGTCCTTGTGTTAAAAACTATTAAAGATCCACACAAAGCCATTTAACGCTATAGTTCTCTTGTGTGTGCCTCGCATGCCCACTACACAGCACAGGCTTGATTTGTTTTTGAATCACAATCACGTGACAGCTTTTAAATAATAAAATCAGGCTAATAGTTCAGATTTGATAGCTACACATCAACAACCTAGGAGCTTATTGTGTCACATGTGTGCTTCACAAAAGCAATTCACTTTGTCTACAGAATGCTAGGTTTGGGAATGCATCAGCACTATTTCACAGTCCAGTCAACACTTTGTTGTGTTTCCTTGCTCACCCCACATGGACATGGTTTCAAACAGCTGATTTCCCCCTCATTTCCCATAACATCCGCAAGCACTGAAAGTAGTTGAATGCAACTAGTAGTTGAATGCAACTATGACAAGATTCCATTCTTATAAGGATGTCCAAGTTACATTTGTGTATCTTATCCAGAATTGCCACCAGAATGTGGATCTACAATTCATACTAATTCCCTCTTTCATTCTTCAACCCCTTATTCCAGGCAGTGGAGACCTTCCATATTGGCTTTTCAGTGAGCAGGTTCAGCGTGAATGCCAAGATACAAACATACACGTGCCTATCAGTTCCACTCATGCATTGGGACATTTAGCTCCAAGCTACAGAGAGAAGATAATCTCTGAAACCATAATAATGATGTATTAACAGAGTTTTGCAGCAGTGTCACTGAAAAGCAGCAATGAACAGAGGAAAAATTACACCCAAGCAAATTGAGCATCCTTCATGTGGAATTCCGATGCCTTTTTTGTGTTAAGAGCGGCTTGAGAAACTACAAGTCACTTCTGGTGTGAGAGAGGATATATATGAAACACGTGAATTTTGTGTTTATACTTGGTTTCCATACCCAACATATTACATTATGGATATATATACAAACACAGGTATGCCAAAATGCAAAAACCAAAACAAAAAACCAACATAAACAAAATGCAAAACATTTCTGGTCCCAAGAATTTTGAATAAAGAACACTCAACTTATGATCATGATGAAACCAATGTAATTGTGGCCCAATATCTGTATGAACTGAGCAGTTACTGTAAGCTTCCCTCAGTTAACTATAACTTTCCATCACGTTCTGGCCTACTCTAGGTGATTGTGAATGATGCAATCCTGGGTTTGGGTTGGGTCAATTAGTTGGTAACCAACCAGAGATTGCTATGTGTAATGAATTGTATATAAGGAAACTATGTACAGTGTATATTCCTCCTTGTGTCGTGATGTTGTTTTGTCGAAGGCTATATGTAATTAAAGAACCCGTCTGCTAGGACAAGATATGGCTGCGTGCTATGGTGAGTCTGTAATATCATCTAGACTGGGGGAAAGACAATGGTAAAACTGACAATGGCTGGGCATGTGCTCAAGTGTTTGTAAAAGGTTCCAGGGTGGCTGCAAGCTGTGGAAGCAGTTGACTGAAAAGAGCTGTGCAGAAAAAAACTACTGGAAAGTGCTGAAGTTGTGCAACTGATCTGCTGCTGAACTGTGAAGTTAATCTGAACAGGTTTGTTGATAAAAGGGGCAATTGGAGGTCTCTCATTCATAAGGTCGCCATAAGAAAGTCAACCTGTTCACAGTTCATAAGAAGTAATAATCATAAAGTTGGAAAGAGCATGATAGACACTTGAATCCAACTTCCCACACTGCAATTCCTTCCAAAGTATCCCCAGCATGTAGCTGTCAAACCTTTTTTAAAATACATCCAGACAGAGATCCCACCAAGTTTACAGCTGGACTAGATTTGGGCTTTGTCTTAAACTTGACATGGCAAATTCATTGAGCCTGAAAGCTAGCACCCACATCAAACTCTCTTAATACCCTGCATCTCTCCAATACTTTCTAGGTAAAATGCAGATGTAATTTCTCAAATTAAAAAAATAAAGCTGTAATCAAGGGATGGTGTCAGTCAACAGTTACTATTGGATTGCAGCTGCTATCATCCTTCATTGCTGACTAGTCTAACCAGGGCTGTTGTGAGCTGGGAGTTCAACAACTTATAGAGACCTATGTTCATCCATCTATACACCAGCCTCTCCAGTGCTCATTGGCTGCACCTTATCCTATGGAATTGTGGTGCTTTGCAGCAGTACTCACTTTCTATTTCACATTAGTATGATGAGCTGTCAAGCCTTTTTTTGAATACCCCCAGACATAAGATTTAGTAGCAATGTATGGGGACTGCTTCTCGATATCTGAAAAACTTATCTCTCACAACACATTACTTAAACTTAAAAGAAAATGTTCAAGACAAGCAAGTCTAAAATCTGACCTCCACTGGCTGAGATTCTGATCACAAGAAGGACACATACTGTTTATGAATGTGCTACTCCTGTGGCTGAAGCCATACTTCATTCATTGCTCCTGTAATATAAAGTCTCACATCTAAGTAGAGCTCATCTTGTTAAACAATGCAGTAAGTATGGAGTTATTTTTGATACAAGTAGCATCATTATTTTTTTTAAAAAAAGAAGAAAAATGAAACCATTCTAGCTGATGAACAGGGAAATGTACATATGCTTTACCATGTAGTAAGACCTACCGAACTCAATGGGACTTACTGTTAAGTAGATAGATATCACAGATAAAGGTAAAGGTTTCCCCTTGATATTAAGTCTAGTCATGTCCGACTCTGGGGGTGGTACTCATCTCCATTTCTAAGCCGAAGAGCCAGCGTTGTCCGTAGACACCTCCAAGATCATGTGGCCAGCATGACTGCATGAAGCGCCATTACTTTCCCGCCAGAGTGGTACCTATTGATCTACTAATATTTGTGTGTTTTCCAACTGCTAGGTTGGCAGAAACTGGGCCTAACAGCAGGAGCTCACCCAACTTCCCTTTTGGTCAGCAAATTCAGCAGCTCAGTGGTTTAACCCGCTGCACCACTCATATAATAGATGTACATTCAATAATTTTAATCCAAAGAAAGTAGACTCAACTGAATTATAGATTTATATCACAGATATAATGCAGTGTAGATAGTTTGTGAAATGGAAGTCATGAATGCTTGTCAAAAATAGGAATAGGTTGTAAAAAAAAAAAAACCTCTTAAGAGATTACAAAAAATATGTTCCTGGGAATATCCCAAAATACACAAACTGTTTGTGACAAAAAAGTATTTCTTTTAAATTTTTTAGCCTAAGTAGTAAATGATTCATTAAAGCTACCAAGAAGCCAACATCTAGAAAAATAAACGTGCAAGACTTGTTTGCCAATGATTTTACAAAGATCCACTAATTATAGTTAAATGTGTAAATAAAAGCTAATGCATGTTTACAGTATCTGCTTGCTACATTTTCCTAGGAAAAAAATACATATAAGAGGCAAGCCAGCCACAAATGAGTTTTCAATATATTTTATTAGGTTGTTTTATTTACCGTTGTATTTAAAATTTGGTTTTAATGATAAATTAATATAAAGAAAATAAAAAATTGTTACACGCACATACACACGAGGTAGAACTCTGGCTTTTTAAAAAAAATCTCACACATTGGACTATACACAGCTCTTGTCTGGGACCCGAAATTTCTGAATGATGATTGTGGAATTCATACAATCCTTCAACAGCAGAATGGCACCAGAATAACATTCTTTTCTCCTGCTCACAAAGCCAGATTTCTGTTTAACCACATCCTGAAGAAGGATCCAAAATGAACGCTACTTTATGCCATATCTGAACATTGAAGAAGCAGCATTCACGAACCACTGTTTTGTCACATTAGACTAAGTAAATTCACAATAGACAACTTGTCCCTGTAAACATCAGAAATGTTTCATTCACCTGTAGCAGGTCTTAATGAGAAAATCTGTTAAGATGTCAATAATGGGATGTGAAAACAATCTTTAGAGGTGCTATTTTTAGAACTGGAGAAAGGAAGAACATGTCTTTTTTGGGGTGCATTAAGTGTCTATTATTTGGTCACTAGAACTTCTGGAATTTTGTTGAATTTCCCAGTGCTGGCACAGATTAATTCAACGAATCCCTATGTCAGTGAATGAGTTACAAGGCTTGCTTCTCAATTCACAATTCTCAATGCAGACCATGAGAACAGAAACGTGGTTAAAGAGACAGAAATTTGGATCTCATTATTTTCAGTGTCTGATTCCAGTTAGAACAAGAACACAATAATGACTAATAACACACATCTGGGCATGAAGTTATTCCAGATTTAGTCAGAATTAAAAGGCGGGACTCCGCATGTAATATGATAGAGTATAATAGGCATATGAATGATACAGGTACTGGAAATTTGTAATGCTAAGAGTCTAAGCTTCCAAGGATTCTCATCAAATTGGTGACAGAGCTAGATTCTCCACCTGCATATGGAGGGACAACAGCCATCTCAATTCAATATGCACCAGTCATACAACCCTCCCTTTTCAAATTATTCACTACCATAGGCAGCGGGGAAGCCACTCTGTTGTGAGAAAGTGTTGCGTCAAAGAGCAAAGTCAAGGGCTGGACTCATCATTTCCACTTGCAAACACACCTATCTGCCAATGTGCTGCTCTTTAACTATAAGCACCAAAAAAACCCACACTGGAGTGTAAGAGGAGGACCAACTGGAAAGCTATTAACACACACACACATCCACACAACCCTTGCTGCAGATTCCAACTGATGAAATTCCTCTGTTTCAGAGGAAGTTAGCTGGTGCCTTCCAGATGTTTTGGATCAGATCTTTCATAAACCAGTCAGTATGGTTTGAGGATTGTAGTCCCATAACATCCAAAGGACACCAACTTGTCATTTGCTGCACTACTTTAAAAGGGGCAAATTTAAGAGGAACAGCTGAGGGCCAAACCATGGCAAACCAGAATGGCCACTGGTTCAATCAGCTTGCTCTGCTAATGGCATTGTTAGAAATGGCTGTGTGATGGGAAAATTGGTAAGATTGGTACAGACCATATGGAAACTTCAGGACCTATTAAGGGCCTCGGATCCAATTTCTGATAGCCCTCATCTATACAAGCAATAGCTAGGATCACCCCGTAGAACTTCACTACTTCAGATATCTGAAATGGTTCAATCGGCATTAAAAACAAAACCAAACAAATTGACAGGTTTGGACAATAAGCCATTGGAATTGAGCAAGTTTTGAAAGTCCCAATTTTCAAAGGGATGCACACTGTAAATTGAAATGATTCCCAATTTCCTCACTAGGATCCCAGTGAATTTTGGATCTGCAAAGGCAAGAGGACTGCCAGTCAAATAATTATCCACATTTAATTAAATGTAATCTGAACAGCTTGTATCTGGAGCTTAGAGACAGTCTAAAATTGAAACAATTACATTGTTAGCATTAAGGATTTCAATGGCTAGATTGTGTGGAGGCCTGGGAAATAATCTCACTGTGTTTTACTAAAACTGGGACTTCAAAAGCTTTTCTTTTATGTTCTTCTTCCACATCCGCTGACCCACATCTCAGCTGGAGACTTGCTGGCCAAAGCAAGCAGCAGCTAACTCAGTGGAAATGTTGCTAACTGGGATATATATTTAGGCACGTAAAATGTTTCTTGAGAACAGTGCTTCTCTAGAGATTCCTTTTTAAAAACCTGGCCGAGTATTCACCTACAATAAAAAATAAAGCTTCAAACCGTCTATCTCATACACTGCATTACGGGTTACATTTTGTGTCCCATTTCATTTCGACAAGCCTATTATTCCAAACGGATTTCACGAAAGGGTTTGCTTATATTGAAGTACCAGCTGCTTGCGTTTGCTTTTAAAGTGCATCAACTAAGATTGTGCTTCTTAAAACACCAAAGAGTTGTTTCCTTTCCATTTCAGAAATACCAATGCCATTGTAGATGCTTCTGGTCCGATAGACAATCAATGATTCTATAGTGAGTGCAAATAGTACACTGTTAATTTTGGTGGCAGTGAGTCCTTAAGGCGATCCCCTTTCAAAGTGTCATTTGATCATTCAGGTGAGAAACAGACATTACAAAACACATTTGAAACACTGATTAGATGCGAAGGTGAGCAAGGACTTATGATGGTGAAAAAGCAGCGTGAAGTAAAGCAAAATAAATTACAAAATCCAGGTACAGTTATAAAGTGATTCTAGCAATGTCTCGATTTGTTTTGTACGTTGGCGTCTGCAGTCCCTACAGCCAGGTGACACCTGATTTACAGGGCATGTAAGGAATGAATTAAACCTGATAGGCCTTGATTACAAACTTGGAACTAAATCCAATTGTTAGTCCCAACTGTATTAGAGCCATTGAATCAATTGGATCATTAGTTGATATTTGTGTAAATTGAATTAATTCAACAAGTCTGTTTGGGCTAGTCATTTGATTTGTGCCCCTGAAAATGAGAAGAGAATTCCACATTAAAAGAAAAACTTTGCGCTCCAACAGTGACATTCATTTTAAAAAAGAATATTTCAGATGTTAGCAAGGGTACTTAGGAAAACACAGGTGTCGTCTGTGTATAGAATCGTTTTCTGTGGAATGGAATGAAAGAAGTGCAATTTAAAGAAACCCACAAAAGCAGAGAAAGATGAAAAATAAGAGACAAATTGGAAGCAAAACCAAAAAAAATGCATTGTGAAAAATGTTAAGAGCAAGGGTTGTGTGTGTGGGTTTTTAAAGAAAATGTCCTACAATATTGGAAATTTAAAGCAGCACTATATCAGCCCTGAGAAGCAGGTAGCTGAGGTACTGAGAGGAATCAGAAAAGAGCAGAATACAAAGGAACAACAGGGTCAATAATCAGCACTGGCTTTGATACTTTTCCGGCAAAGCAAAGCCGTCTCTAAGCAACCGTTGAAAAGAACATAGGAAAACCAGGGCGTCTCTGTTAAGAGCAGAATTTTGAAAAATTACACGGCTGTAGATGACTACTGCTAGGATGAGCCAGCCCATGTATCTAGTGGATGTGTTAGAGTGGAGGATTCTGGGTGCTGTAGTTCAAAAGGTAACTTTTCCAAGCTCTGAAACAGACACACAAACCTCCCTCAATTGCCAGTTTTAGTTAGCCTGTATGGGAAAAACCAGCTCACATGTCATCCCAATCCACTGAAGGTCCATTAAGAGAAACAAAACCCAGCAGATGGGAAAGAAATTACTTCCTTTCACTCCAGCAACCCTGGACCTTAAGAAATGTGCAAGATGGCTTCCACTGATTTCAAATGAGGGATGTTTCTCTGTACTGTGTGGTGTGTTGCAGCCACAACAGAGATCAGCTCTTCCTAAATGCGCCTTTGGCGTTATCTGGGTTCCCGGAGGGGGGAAAAAACGGAGGAACACACTTATTCTAGGCACGGTTCAAAAGACACAATCAAAAGACCAGGGCAGGACAGCAGCATTACCAGCATCGTTCAGGCATATTGAAAGGAATGTATTACCACACTGGGCTCCCCCCTCCCTCCCTCCCGCCCGGCATACAATAAAATAAAAATTGATCCCAAAATGATTCAGTTCTTCCCACGCCACCATGTTTCACAGCTAGCTAGTTCATGACATTGGACAGCACCGTGTTGCCACAGACCTGCTCCGTGGAGCTTGAGTGCAGATGCGCAGGGAGGACCTTCTGCCCAAGCGCACCCACTGAGGAAGGTTGTCCCTTTCACAAAATCATAACAGAAGATTCACCGTTCCCTTTCCCCACCTCCTTTGATGTCCACAGAGTTCCTTTAAGTCCAGGGAATCTGGGAATGGATGCTTGGGAGACCTATCTAAAAACATACATTTTTGATTTCGGGTGATTACCTGCCTTTTCAATTGATAATATAACCTCCCTTTTCATGGGTACCTGCCCCTTCTCTTCTCCAGAGGCCTTATAATCTGGAATGAGGGTGGGGAAATGAGGTCTCTTGCTCTGTTTCAGCTGGGAGGTAATTCGGAGGACACGGGTGGTTCAGCTTTCCCTTAAGCAAGAGAAACACCATGCCCATGGTAGCCAGTGTCTTTGAGACTGATAATTTCAAAAGAGATATGCATAATTAGGTATCTTCCCTGGGAAATGGAGGGGGCCATGTTGAGTAGAGGAAAAAGAACTTGGTTGGGAGACAAGGCTCATTCCCACCGTGACCACGTTAACCCTTTGTGCTGTTGCTCTGACATCACGATGACAAGAAAAGGAACACAAAATACTATGATGAATTCCAAATGGGTGGGAAGAGGTGCGAGGAGGTTAATCCCGGCGCCTTGGCAGCATGTCTAGGATGTATTCCGCAATGCCGATGAAATAGACCACTTGTGCAATACCAAAGAGCGGGGCAATGACCAGGGCTCTGCAGTAGGCTCCCTTCAAAAAGGCTGCAGGACCTTCTTTCTGCCAGATTTTCCTTTAAAAGTGCACAGAGAAAACAGATTATTATTATGAGTCTTCAGAACAATCCTCCCTTATCCTGCCGTTGCCCATCAGAACATCTGTTTCCTTAGCTATTCTATGCTTCCAATGTATTTTTAAGTACAATATTATCCCTGTAAAATAGACATACCCATGAGCTGAATAGAGTATGACTAAACCGTAGGGCTAAATTGTGCAGGTGACATAGATTTGCATATCCTGCCAGCAACATTTTAGAATTACATGCTTAGTAAGCATATTTATACACAACACCCTTACACGGCTGCCCTCTACTCACATACAGGTGCCTCCTGAAAATATTAACTAGGTTGCAGGAATATATGCGTGAAGGTGCTCTGACTTCCTCCACACAAAATGCAGACTGTTTTTTTAAAAATAAAGGCTCTAGACCAGTGGTTCTCAACCTGTGGGTCCCCAGATGTTTTGGCCATCAACTCCCAGAAATCCTAACAGCTGGTAAACTGGCTGGGGTTTCTGGGAGTTGTAGGTCAAAACACCTGGAACCCACAGGTTGAGAACCACTGCTCTAGATAGCCCGTGGTTTCTAAAAAAGAGATTGCCATCAAGATGAAAGATTCAATTGGGTTGTTGTAGGTTTTCCAGGCTATATGGCCATGTTCTAGAAGCATTCTCTCCTGACTTTTCACCTGCATCTATAGAAGACATCCTCAGAGGTTGTGAGGTCTAAGAATGCCTGCTATAGATGCAGGCGAAATGTCAGGAGAGAATGCTTCTGGAACATAGCCATACAGCCCAGAAAACCTACAACAACCCAGTGATTCCGGCCATGAAAGCCTTCAACAATACAAAGATTCAATTCCCTGCTCATCTCAATGGGTACTCTGTTACACTGTTGTAATCTGCTGCAAATTTCTTTCACATATTCAAAAGGTTTGCCTTGCTGCTGCCCACCCTCCTCAAGTGTGTTAGGGTAGGACCGAACGTTTGGTGATGGGTGAACTTCAAAGTTTACGAGCAAATGTATGCATCGAAGTTGGTAGCATAAGCTTTTGTTGATTCCATGCATCTGAAGAAGTGGACTTCAGTCTATGAATGCTTTTGCTATCAACTTTGTTCTCTCAATTAATCTCGAAGGTGCTACAAGACTCTTTTGCACGTGAGTTTGTTTACCTGGCACAGTCTACTATCCCTGAATATGTGTCCTCATTGACGCCTCTCTGCAAGGACTGCAGTCGTGTCTTGATTACTGAGGAAAGAAGAAACAAAGTTGGCTACAGTCTGTGCCTAAACCACATCTCTGTTGAACCCATTTAGCCTCACTTTGGCGACCTTCACGGTCAAGTCTTTCCTACACAATCTGTTTTATACACACTGGATGTATTCAAGCTCAAAGCTTCTGCTTATGTACTGTTTCCTACCTTCTCCTTTTTTTTTTTTTTTTTTCAGAGGATAAGCTTAATGCAGTGGAGAGTCAGCATAGTTTGAGCATTGGACTATAACTCCAGAGACCAGGGTCTGAATCTCCACTTAGCTATGGAAACACACTAGGTGACCTTGGGCAAATCATACACTCTCTGTCTCAAAGGCAAACTCCCTCTGAAAAAATCTTGTTGAATTTCAAAGATTGTATACTTCTATGTATGTATAAATAACAAAAAAACATATCATAAAAATAATTTTAAAAATCTTTCCAAAAAAAAGTAAGGCTGAGCCATCTCCAAAAAAAATCTTTTCAAAAGTAGGGTAAAAGAAGAAAAGATTAGCAAGAAGCTAGTTTTATCGAACACAAAACTTGGATGTTATCTTCTAAATTAGCCTCTCCAAGTTCTGTTCCCAAGACAGAAACACCAGGGATTTCTGCCCCACTCCATCCTAGGTTTTCTTGCCAGCAATTCCAATGGATGAACCACTCCACGCCTGCCATCCAGCACCCTGGACAGGTTTATCTCCAGTACTTACCATCACAAGGATTAACTGCTACTGCAGCTGTGCTTCCTGCCACACACCCAGCAAGAAAGGACACATAGAAGGGAGCTTTTACATCAGGACTCTTCTGTCCCAGTTTGTTCAGGTTTGCAAACAGTGGAAAATAAACAATGGAAAAAGGTACATCCCTGAAAAAGGAGAAGAACGTAAGAGAGAAGGAAAGATCTTTTTGGATCAGACTATGAACAGTATTGACTGGTCCCACTGTCCCAGCTGGCTTTGAAAGCTGGCTGTGTGTACAGAGAAAGCTTCAGCTATTCCATAGGTTTTGAAGTCACCAGGAGCTTCATGCTCATCTTAACACTATGAAATTCCAGTGCAGGGCATCAGCAACCCTTTGACACCCTTAATGAATGAATGCCTAAATAAAGTTAACATTCATTCCGCATAACCCTTGATTCCTATTTTCCTGTGCTTTCTCTCCTCTGGATGGATCCCACACTTCTAATTCATATGGTATATCAATCTTCTTCAGGAGCCCCCGGTGGCGCAGTGGGTTAAACCCCTGTGCTGGCAGGACTGAAGACCGACAGGTTGCAGGTTCAAATCCGGGGAGAGGTGGATGAGCTCCCTCTATCAACTCCAGCTCCTCATGCGGGGACATGAGAGAAGCCTCCCACATGGATGATAAAAACATCAAATCATCCGGGTGTCCCCTGGGCAATGTCCTTGCAGACGGCCAATTCTCTCACACCAGAAGCGACTTGCAGTTTCTCAAGTTGCTCCTGACATGACCAAAAAAAAAATCAATCTTCTTTGGGAAAATCTGTCTCTCTCTCTCTCTGTCTCTCTGCTTATGTTACTTTTTAAGATACTCTTTCTGTCAATGGCAGTATAATATAATAAGAATCTGAATCAGACTGCTATACTAATTTATTTATGAGAATGTGGAAGGAATCAAAGTTAAAAATGTAAATGTAGTCATGTCTCATGTCCATCTCTGGGGAGTGGTGCTGACATTGTCCATAGATGCCCCTAAAGTCACGTGGTCGGCATGACTTCATGAAGCACCATTACCTTCCCGCTGAAGAAGTACTTATTGATCTACTCACATTTGCATGTTTTCAAACTGCTAAACTGGCAGAAGCTAGGGCTAACAGCGGGAGCTCACCCTGCTCCCCGGACCTTTCAGTCAGCAAGTTTAGCAGCTCAGCGCTGTGCCACTGGGGGCTCTGAATCTAATTTCTTGGCCCATGTGGGCATCTATGTGTGTGTGTACATAAAATACAAATGGAGCACATGCTTTTTTGTTATGCTATATCTGGACTTTAAATTACCATCTCCTGCAGGCTCAGATGGTGGTTTGGGCTGTTGGCACCACTAATAAACTGGGGGGGGGGGGGTATCAAACTCATAACTCTGTCCTAAAAGAAGGCCCCACCTTAGCAACGTAGCTCCAAGTCCCTTATAAAGTCCAGCAATGCCTTTGCTCCGGAGCAGGTCCCTTGTGATTTGCATTGCTGTGGTTCGCGTCTCCATGACCGACTCTGCTGCAGCAGCACCACTTGAGGGGTTTAGCTGGGCCTGTGCTGCCATAAGTTTCTTCTGTGCAGCTGCAAAGGAATCGAGAGAGCTTTGTCATTTAAAATCCCACCTCACTATCCTGATGCCACAACACAAATGCAACAGGTGTCTCATATTTATAACTTTTAGCCAAAGTTGTTTATGTTTTTTTAATTGTGTGTGTAAATGGTCATATTTTTATGATACTGAATGCCTGCCTTGTTTGTGTTAGATTTGGAAGCTGCCCTGAGTCCCTTTGAGGAAAGAGGCGTGGGCTAGAAATAAATTATTATTATTATTATTACTACTACTACTGGACATCAGTTAAACACGATGTCTTGTTTCTAATATCAGGATAGCCCCGAAAGACAAAGAACAGGCTTAGAGGCAATAATATTTTTCTCCCATCAGTGCTTAGCCACCAAAATTGTCTTGTGTGCTGTAATTGTCTTGTGTGTTTCAATTCAAAATAATTAGATTAATCCTGAACAATTCTGAACAATTCAATTCAATCCTGAACAATTCACAAACCTGATTAACAAACATGATACCCTGGTTCTGTAATGTATGCTAAAGATAATCTACCATCAATGTCATAAAAATGCCAGCTGCTTGCCATACATGAGCAGGAACCAGGTGAGATGCAACTGTGTCAGACCATCTGTGAAATATTGGAAGGTCTGCACTTCTTTCCCTCCTGTTCTCATTGTCCCTCCACTCATTCCAGACAGAATAGTGACACAGCTGGCACTGTCACTACTTTATGCCTGTCGTTTGAAAACAGCCCTACCCTTCGAAATAACTGAAGCCTACTATTATTTACTAGATGTTTTTAAGAGTACATTGCTCCAAGAACGGTTTGAAACACTGGACCCTCTCTAAATGTATCTTTGAGATTGACGGTTCTCTCATTGCTCCTGCCAGCTACTCTGTGCTGCAATGTTCCTGTTTCATCAGAAGATGGCACTCTTGTCAATTCCTGGTTAAGCCAAGACTACTGCCAGCAAGAGCATACATAGCCTCTGTTGCAACAAAGATAATATAATCCAGTTTTGTGTTGCAATGAGAAACCTTTTACAGTTTTCCTAATTTTATTTGGTTTAGTTAAGTTGGAAACAGGAGAGAGAGAGAGAGAAAGGAGCAAACAAAAGCACCAAGAAATATTTGAAGCCTGAGAGATAAGCTACTGTTTGTTTATTTCATCCGACTGGTCTCAACAGCACTTATATTGGAGCTTCAGGATATAAACAGTGTGGTCAACTCAATTCAACAAAAGGTTTAGGCTGTGGCCACAGCACCAGCACTTTCTCATTGAACTTTTCTGGGCTCTGCACTTCCATACACTGCTTTGAGTCCCCCCAGGGGTGAGAAAAGTGGTATATAAATGCAGCAAATAAATAAATAATTTCTCCCATTTCATTAAAATGAACGGCTAAATTATCAGGTGGCAGCACAGTGTTAGCCATGCTCCCCATACACCTTTCATCCTATGTGGCCCACCTTTGTTCTATGTCAGTCAGCTTAACACTGTCTCCCTTCTAAAAAGTGCCAGAGAGTGGAGGCGTGGGAAACAAAACAAAAACAAAAACATGTGCAGTTGTTTATAAAAGAAAAACTCCACTCATCAATGTTTAAAGTTTTGGTGTGTCACCAGACTTAGGCCCCTTCTACACTGACATATAATCCAGAATATCAAAGCAAAATTATTTAGTTATTTACTTATTTTATTTACTTCATTTGGGTATTGCCTTTTCTCACCCCAGGGGGGCTAAGTGGTTTCCAACATATTTATGGCAAAATTTAATACCTCACACACATATGAAACCTAACATAAAACAACAATAACATATAATATCAATTAGATCATAAAAATGTAGAGTTAAAAACATTTTACTAGAAACATTAAAATCGCATAATCCAAAAATCGTAGTCCAGGCTATTCCAAATATCAAATATTAATAATCCACATTATGTGTTTTGAACTAGATTATATGAGTCTACACTGCCATATAATCCAGTTCAAAGCAGATAATTTGGATTTTATATGGCAACATAGAAGGGGGTCTTAGTGGTTGGAGACAAGATGGCACAGAAGAAGAAATACAATAGTGCCATGAAAGAGGTAAATAATCCTTTCCTTGCATTAGACTGCTGCTGCTCCTGCCACAGGGGTCCTGAATCCTTCCATCCAGCTTGGCTGCCCTGGACTACTTGTGAGTAGGAGAAGCCCCAGGCCCTTTCCAACTGGGTGCGACTCAGCAATCCTCCAAGGAGGGAGTGACTATAAAGCTGTGTTGCACCTGCCTTGGCCTAGTCTCAGACTGCTGCTGCTCCTGCCACAGGGGTCCTGAATCCTTCCATCCAGCTTGGCTGCCCTGGACTACTTGTGAGTAGGAGAAGCCCCAGGCCCCTTCCAACTGGGTGCGACTCAGCAATCCTCCAAGGAGGGAGTGACTATAAAGCTGTGTTGCACCTGCCTTGGCCTGGTGCATGCCTGAGGGGCCTGCAGTGCTGGGCGGCCTGTGCTGCAGCCGGGGCTGCTGGGGCCGCCATTGTTGCTGATACGAGCCTGCTCTTCAGCCCGGTTCCAGCGGACGCCCCGCAGTTTCCAGCTGATCCAAAAGTGACTAGAAACTTGCTACTTCAGCGCTCTAGCGCCCTGTGATCTTCAGCGCCTCCAGACACAAGTGCCCTCCCGGCGCTCCAGCTCCAGCTCCTGCTCAGCGGCTGCTGGGCCCAGCCAGCGGCTGCTGCCCTCCAGCCTAGCGCTCAGCTGAGCTCTTCCATCGAGCCGACCTCTGGTGTGCCGGTGCCCAGCGCTCCAGCTCCCCTCGCCCTCCCGGGTTCAATCTGCCGCCATCGCACGAGACTCCATCACCTCGTTTGGTAACCATCAACTCCGGAAGATCGTGTTGACCACCTTTTGGCCTGATTATTACCATCTTCTGGCATCTCGTGTGTTCCAGTTCTGGATAGATTGTGTTGACCATCGTTATCCGTCTGTGTTGACCTCCTTTAACTGTGTGGACCATCCCTTTGATTATGCTGACCATCTTCACCTGTGTTGACCTCTTGCGACTGTGCTGTTCATTTCTGACTGTGCTGACCACTATACTGGACTGTGCTGACCATTGTGCTGACTGAACGGAGAGTTTAAGAACTAATTGTTGTACCGTTGGTAAGCATAGTGGACAAATATCTTGTGTGACTCTAGCACTTACTCTACCAGCACCTTAACTTACTATCTCAGTGATATATTAGCTTTACTGAGCCGCAGCACTTTAATCGATTAAACCGTCTAGCATTAAAGTCAGTCCTCCATGACGCACTTTAATTGAGCACTTTAGAGCCAACTGACCAAGCTACTGCACTTTAATTATTGATACCATCGTGTATGCTGATTCAATTATCTATCTGCACTTTAAGAACTCCTGCACTTTAACTCCTGCACTTTAAGAACTCCGTTGACAGTGTTAATAGTTACTATCCATGTCACTACCCCTTCCCTGGCATCTGTTAATCTTGCTGCTAATTGTTTCTGGTAGAGAAAGGGAACGGAGTAGATTAGAAAGACTGGAGTTTAATATAATAGGAGTACGAAATGAACGGAAGGCAGGACTATGGTATTCTGGAACTATAACATATCATACAGTCTATAATGAATTACGGGCAGATATCTTGGCTACTGAATGCGTCATGGAGGAGGGAGAGGGTCCCGTTAACCGGGGAGCCCCCATAGAAGTCGTGGTAGGGAGGGGGAGATACGGGAAAAGGAGACCTTTAATTCGGCCTAGGGAACGTGGAACAACATTAGTAATCCCAAATCGGTCTCCTGATATGGTAAGTCGGTGTAACCAGGATGGCGGTCCCTCCGAATTGAAAGTGGTGCTGTTGAACGCCAGATCTGTCAACGGTAAAACAACTTTCATCCAGGATTTAATCCTGGACGAACGGGCAGATCTGGCGTGCATCACAGAGACCTGGTTGGACGAAGCGGGAGGTGTAAATTTAACCCAGCTTTGCCCACCAGGCTTCTCTGTGCAGCACCAACCGAGATCCGGAGGGCGGGGAGGCGGAGTTGCAGTGGTCTATAGAGATTCCATTCTTCTGACCAGGGCCCCCATCCCGCAGTCAACAAATTTTGAATGCGTCCACCTGAGGGTGGGTGACCGGGACAGATTAGGGATTCTGTTAGTGTACCGTCCACCTCGCTGCACTACAGACTCCCTGACTGAGCTAGCGGGGGTGGTCTCGGATCTGGCGTTGGAGTCCCAACGGCTGCTTGTGCTGGGGGACTTCAATGTCCATGCCGAGGCCGCCTTATCGGGAGCGGCTCAGGACTTCATGTCTACCATGGCAACCATGGGGCTGTCCCAACAGGTATCTGGCCCCACCCACAGTGCTGGACATACATTGGACTTGGTTTTCTGCCAGGGATGGGAGGAAGGTGGCGGTGTTGAGGAGTTATCCATCTCTCCGTTGCCATGGACCGACCACCACCTGGTCAGCTTTAGACTCACTGCACCCCCCAACCTCCGCAGAGGTGGAGGACCCATTAAATTGGTCCGCCCCAGGAGGCTTATGGATCCGGACAGATTCCTGACGGCTCTTGGGGAATTTCCCGCCACCTCGGTTGGTGATCCTGTTGATGCTCTGGTCGCTCTCTGGAATGGGGAGATGACTAGGGCAATAGACACGATCGCTCCAGAACGTCCCCTCTCAAGTAGCCGAGCTAAACCAGCTCCTTGGTTCACCGAGGAGCTGGCAGCGTTGAAGCGAAAGAAGAGGGAACTAGAGAGCGTGTGGCGTTCGGATCCGAGCGAGCCAAATCGAACACGGTTTGTGTCCTTTTTAAGGGCATATGCCACGGCAATAAAAGCCGCAAAGAAAACCTTCTTTGCGGCCACTATTGCGTCTGCAAAGAACCGTCCGGCTGAACTGTTCCGAGTTGTCAGAGGCCTATTAAAACCCGCCACTCAGGATGGGTGCCCTGATGACTCGGCAGCTCGCTGCGAAGCCTTTGCTCGGTTCTTCGCAGACAAAGTCGCTTTGATCCGCTCTGGACTGGATACCATATTAACGGCAGTATCTGAGGATGTAACACGAGCATCTGCTTGTCCGGTTTTGATGGATTCATTTCAATTGGTTCAATCCGAGGATGTGGACAAGGTGCTTGGAGAAATGAGAGCTACCACATGCATCCTAGACCCCTGCCCATCCTGGCTTCTAAAGGAGGCCAGAGGGGGATTGGCCGAGTGGGTGAAGGTGGTGGTTAATGCCTCCCTTCGGGAGGGCAAAATTCCAGCCAGCTTAAAGCAAGCTGTGATAAAACCGCTGCTGAAGAAACCATCACTGGACCCCACTCAATTCGTCAACTATCGGCCAGTTTCCAATCTCCCCTTCTTGGGCAAAGTCATGGAACGTGTGGTGGCCTCACAACTCCAGGCATTCTTGGTAGACACGGATTATCTGGATCCGGCACAGTCTGGCTTTAGGCCAGGGCATGGTACTGAGACAGCTTTGGTCGCCTTATTGGATGATCTGCGTCGGGAGCTCGACAGGGGGAGTGTGTCCCTGTTGGTGCTGCTCGACCTCTCAGCGGCCTTCGATACCGTCGACCACGGTATCCTTCTGGGACGCCTCGCGGGGATGGGTCTTGGAGGTACTGTTCTGCAGTGGCTTCGCTCATTCCTCGAGGGTCGGTCTCAGAAGGTGTTACTGGGAGACTCCTGTTCAACCCCACAACCTTTGTCTTGTGGGGTTCCTCAGGGTTCAATACTGTCTCCCATGTTGTTTAACATCTACATGAAGCCGCTGGGCGAGATCATCCGGAGTTTCGGATTGCGATGTCATCTGTACGCAGATGATGTTCAACTCTGTCACTCCTTTCCACCTGCTACTAAGGAGGCTGTCGAGGTCCTGAACCGGTGCTTGGCCGCTGTGACGGTCTGGATGGGGGCGAACAAATTGAAATTGAATCCAGACAAGACAGAGGTACTCCTGGTTAGTCGCAAGGCCGAACAGGGTATAGGGTTACAGCCTGTGTTAGACGGGGTCGCACTCCCCCTGAAGACGCAGGTTCGCAGTTTGGGTGTGATCCTGGACTCATCGCTGAGCCTGGAACCCCAGGTTTCGGCGATGACCAGGGGAGCATTCGCACAGTTAAAACTTGTGCGCCAACTGCGACCGTACCTTGGGAAGTCTGACTTAGCCATGGTAGTCCACGCTCTGGTTACATCCCGCCTTGACTACTACAACGCTCTCTACGTGGGGTTGCCTTTGAAGACAGCCCGGAAGCTCCAATTAGTCCAACGGGCGGCAGCCATGATACTAACAGGAGCGGGGCGCAGGGAGCACACAACTCTGCTGCACCAGCTCCACTGGCTGCCGATATGCCACCGGGCTCAATTCAAAGTGCTGGCGTTGGCCTTTAAAGCCCTAAACGGTTCTGGCCCAACTTATCTATCCGAACGTATCTCAGCCTATCAGCCCACCAGGACCCTAAGATCTTCTGGAGAGTCCCTGCTCTCTATCCCGCCGGCTTCACAAGTGCGGCTGGCGGGAACGAGAGACAGGGCCTTCTCTGTGGTGGCCCCTCAGCTTTGGAACACCCTCCCTATAGAGGTACGATCAGCCTCCTCGCTGATGGTGTTTCGGAAGAGACTGAAGACATGGATGTTTAAACAAGCATTCGGTTAATCCGTTGCAACAAATTTTGATGACTAAAGGCTGGTAATCATGGACGACGAATTTTGGATTGTGATTTTAGTTACGAGATGCATGGGATTATTATTGGTGGCCCAATAATTTGTATTGTATATGTGTTTCATGTTTTAAATTGAATACTGTTTTTAATTGTTTTTAACTTTTTAGTTGTTGTAAACCGCAATGAGTCGCCGACTTAGGCTGAGATATTAGCGGTATACAAGCGCATAAATAAATAAATAAATAAATAAATATTAGTGGTTCAGGGTTGCCTGTTCTAGGCAGTGTGCTGCTCTTTGTAAATTGTTATTTAAAAACAATCCGAAGACGGCTGAACTATTCCTGTCCAACCAACCCTTCATTTTGAATCCTTTCCTATTTTCTAGGTAGTCATCTGAGAGGTATCGCCTCTTGCTGCATGACTTCTAGAAGGAGAGAAAGAAAAAAAAACGACGAGGTACCAATTCGTCCTGCATCCTGCAGCTGGATCTTGAGCATCTCCATGGGAGTGGTGACAATCACCTGGCAGGTCCCTGCTCCACAGCCAGCCAGCATTTCCTTCAACAGGGTCAGCTTCTTCCTGACATAAAGACAGAGAAGAGAAAGAGACACAAAGAGAATCAGGTGAATGATTCAGTGGTTTCCAGGCAAGGCAGATAAACCTGGTTTGCTTCTTTCCATCGTATGTTTATGCACCTAGCAAGTCTTATGCACAGATCTAACATATTGTGGAAAATAAGGTTGGTTTAATATTCTCTAACCTGATATTTTCAGTAATCAATGCAATGCAATAAAGATGCAGCTGAGTGACTAAAACTATCCTAAGCAGCAGAGAGACAATAACAAAAAAAACCCGAGAGTGCAGGATATCTAGAGGAGCAGTGGCGTATTGTTAAATTGAAAAAGACTTGCTACTTCATCACACTAGAGAATGAATCCATTTTAAATCCAGGTTCTGCCTCTTGCAGAATTCTGGGGTTTGTAGTTTAGTGAGGCTGTTCAAGGCTCCTCCCTAAACTACAAACCCCAGAATTCTGCAGGAGGGAGAAACTGGATTTCAAGTGGATTCATTCTCTAGTGTGATGAGGTCTCTAGTATAAAAAGTCTCGCTTGACGAAATCAGGGAAATGTGGAAGGAAGCTCCACTCTTGCTCCACTATCATCTAATGAGCATCTCACCTGTTCCTCCATTATGTTCCAAAAAGAGCTGCCTGCAAAGTCAAATATTAAGCAAAAAATACCAACAGAGTTAAAATACAGTCTAGCAACCATTACAGAAGGCTCCTGTTTTCAAGCCCCGAAGGCATGGAGTAACCTCAGGGCATAGGCTCATCTTGGGAAGGAAAAATACACCAAATCATTATTTCCCTTCTCCAGTAGCAAAAATGTAGTGCAAATCAAACTGGCCCCAAATAAGTATTTTATTTATCGTGTCATCCGCAACCAGAACATTGTACCACATTTCTAACAGAACAAAACAAACAAACAGATATAAAAAAAAAAAAACACAAATTTTGCAAACTTGGTAGCTGATTAAATGTCATTTGACCAGTATCTGGCCACTTGGAGTGCCTCTGGTGTTGCCGCAAGAAGGTCCTCCATTGTGCATGTGGCAGGGCTCAGGGTGCATTGCAGCAGGTGGTCAGTGGTTTGCTCTTCTCCACACTCGCATGTCGTGGATTCAACCTTGTAGCCCCATTTCCTAAGATTGGCTCTGCATCTCGTGGTGCCAGAGCGCAGTCTGTTCAGTGCCTTCCAAGTCGCCCAGTCTTCTGTGTGCCCAGGAGGGAGTCTCTCATCTGGTATCACCCACGGATTGAGGTGCTGGGTTTGAGCCTGCCACTTTTGAACTCTCGCTTGCTGAGGTGTTCCAGCGAGTGTCTCTGTAGATCTAAGAAAACTATTTCTTGATTTGAGTCGTTGACATGCTGGCTGATACCCAAACAAGGGATGAGCTGGAGATGTCTCTGCCTTGGTCCTTTCACTATTGGCTGTTACTTCCCGGCAGATGTCAGGTGGTGCAATACCGGCTAAACAGTATAATTTCTCCAGTGGTGTAGGGTGCAGACACCCTGTGACAATGCAACATGTCTCATTAAGAGCCACATCCACTGCCTTAGTGTGGTGAGATGTGTTCCACACTGGGCATGCGTACTCAGCAGCAGAGTAGCATAGCGCAAGGGCAGATGTCTTCACTGTGTCTGGTTGTGATCCCCAGGTTGTGCCAGTCAGCTTTCGTATGATATTGTTTCTAGCACCCACTTTTTGTTTGATGTTCAGGCAGTGCTTCTTGTAGGTCAGATAATGGTCCAGAGTGACTCCCAGGTATATGGGTGCGCTGCAATGCTCCAGTGGGATTCCTTCCCAGGTAATCCTCAGAGCTCGGGATGCTTGTCTGTTCTTAAGGTGAAAGGCACATGTCTGTGTTTTAGATGGATTAGGGTGCTCTCCGAAGCTCTGGGTGCTCTAACTGCCTGTTACAGGGAAAACCAACTGATCCCTAATCCATCTAAAACACAGACATGTGCCTTTCACCCCAAATAAGTGAGAATATGTCAGAGAAGTCATCACACACATTTAGGGCAATAAAACTTAAAATTGATATTTTGCTAAAAGATTTGAAACGCGCAGGTTGAGGCTACAATAAGGTACAAACTAAAGTATATCCATTTTATATGGTGGAAAATTAAGAAATTGTTCTAGATGGGCTTCATCTTTGCAGCTCATAACAACAGATGTTACTAGCTAAGAATAACACACCTCCCTTTGTGTTGGCAGAGATATAGTAATTTCATATCAGGTTCATCTGTTTGAAATACCCTGTACTAAGGTGGAGAAATTGAACATACTGCCAAGCATGGTATTCAGCACCCAGTGGCGCAGCCAGTGGCACAGTGAGTTAAACCCTTGTGCCAACAGGACTGAAGACCAACAGGTTGCAGGTTCGAATCCAGGGAGAGCGTGGATGAACTCCCCCTATGAGCTCCAGCTCCCCATGCAGGGACATGAGAGAAGCCTCCCAGGAGGATGGTAAAACATCAAAACATCCAGGCATCCCCTGGGCAACGTCCTTGCAGACAGCCAATTCTCTCACACCAGAAGCAACTTGCAGTTTCTCAAGTAGCTTCTGACACAAAAAGGTGCATATTAATACCACTCATAAGGATACTTCCAAATGTAGCATTCCTCTGGCAATTAAAGTGCTTTCATGAGCAATCAGCCCCATGGATACCTGCCTGCCTGCCCGCCCCTACAGGAGTGCCTTGACTAATGTGCTAACCACCTCAGACTAAATGCAATAGAACTATGAGCACACTTGGTCCATAAAGAGTTTGATAACTGTTCAACAACGATTGTATGGGAAGGCTCTTTAAAAATGTTATATTCCTGGGTTCCAACAGACCTCACAACCTCTGAGGATGCCTGCCATAGATGCAGGTGAGACGTCAGGAGATAATGCTTCTGGAGCATGGCCATGCAGCCTGGAAAACTCACAACAACCCAGTGATTCTGGTCATGAAAGCCTTCGACAATACAATGTTACATTCTGTATCTTGTGTTATTGCTACATTAATGCTGAGAAGCTGCTCTCTGGAATGAGGACTAAGGTACAAATCCCAAGTCCTGCAACATTTTGAATCAGCATGTTATCCTCCAGTGCATTTCATCCCCAAACTTTGCAAACGGTGGATAGGGGGGCGGAATCGCTTTATTTATTTATTTACAACATTTATATGCCGCCTTTCTCACCCCAAAGGGGACTCAGAGCGGCTTACAAGTAAAAAGTAAATACAATATATTTTATTATTACCATAGCACAATATTAATATTATATATTACATTGTACTATAACATTATACTGTAATATTATTAGTAATATTGCATTTAATATAATATATATAATTATAATATCACATTATTACTAGTATTATATTGTATTACATTATAATATTATCAATATTATTTGTATATACAATATATTATATTACATTACATTATATTATATCATAAGCACAGTGCAGGAGACAGGATGGAACTGCCTCCCTGGCCCTCTCTTCACTCTGATCTCAGAGTAGCGGTTGGTTCTGGGGGAGGGGGCTCCCGACTGATGATACTGGAGGCAACATGGAACTGCCATCTTTAGGAACACAGGAGGAGGACAAAAGAACAGGGAAGGCCTAGAGTAGGTAAGTTTGGTTTAAATCATAAGGAGAGGGAGTGATCGCCTCTGTAAATGTCAAAAATCCTCCCAGAAAAATTTGGTTTAGCTGTCACTAGTGTCAAATGATGCAAAAACTCAAAAGATCCAGAGCTCTTGAAGATCTGGGCTACTGGATAACAACTTGCATCAGCAGCTGGAGCTGTCATTTCTTCACACATTTGAAACTCACAAGCTGCGAGCTGTCAGTATCTTCACCTCTGTGGAAAGAGCCAAGTAGCATAAGGTTCAGCCCTTGCCTAAAGGAGCTGCGTTGTTTAATGCTTCCTCAATTGTATTCTTCAGTTCTCTAAAAATGTGGCACAACTCACAAAGAAACCTACATGCAGCTGATTTGTAAGTTTGCACAACTGCTACTAAGATAACAACAACAACAACAACAACAACAACAACAACAACAACAATAATTTATTTTTAACCCACCCTCTCTCCCCAAAGGGACTCAGGGTAGCTTCCAAAATTGCCTTGTTATAGGTGTAAGGCAAGGCCACAGTGAAGATTATTAAATGACTCAATATAGATTTCTTCTTTGAGAACATGGGGAGGAATTTTTACTGTATTTAGTCACATGGATTTGAAAAAAGATCAGAGAGCCAGCAACATCCTTCTCAAGAAATCCTTGCCTGCATCTGGCAAATTAAATGGAATCTGGACGATCTGAGGAACCTACAGAAAATATGAACATCTGCAGGAAGCAAGGATACAAACCATATAAAGAGTCCAAGAAACTCTTTTGAAACATCCCACAACATCTTCTTAAAAACTTTTTTGTTTGTTTCTAGTATTTGTTTATGAACTTTGAGATGAGGACATTAGACTCACTTTTTTAAACTTTTCTCTAAATCATACAAGATGGGATTTTATATTCTAAATTAGAAATGGCAGGAGGTAGAATATGGTCTACAAGTGGACCATTGGCTCATCTTCAGTGAACAACAAAATTCCTGCAAATTTGAGTTGCAAGTGCTGAAAAAAAAAGAGGAAAATCTGGACACAACTGAGCAAGTCACTTCTTATAGTAAGGAAGATCATGCAATCAGGACTGCATTAGATATAGTTATGAAGTACTATGCTCTATTATACAGTAAATTGAACATTTGTTGGCCATTAAAGAGATGCATCCCATGAAAGTCACCCACCTAAATAAACACAGATATTGTACAAGCATTTCAGGTCGCACAAATTGAAATTGGCAGAACTTGCAGAGGACATGATACAGTGGAACCTCCTCCTCCTCCTTTTATGTTTGATGGGAATGAATGGGATTATTTTAATGGCTTAAATGTTATATTGCACGTTTAGCTGTTGTAAACCGCCTTGGGTCCTTGGAGAAAAGCGATATAGAAATTTCCTAATAAATAAAATAAATAAACCTCTAGTTACAAGTGTCCCTAGTAACAAGCTTTTGAACTTGTGAGCTGTTGCTTGGCCCGGGTTTCCTTTTAACTTACGAGCATCTTTTTAACCTATGAGCAGACAGAATGAGCACTCGCGTGAGAGTACAGGGCTTCAAGGGAGGAGCCTCTGCCAGAGTGAAACATAGTCTTCTCCACTTTGTGAGGTTGCTGCCTGCTTTGAGGAACTTTGTGTTAGTTCATTTAGTGTGGTTTTTATTCCTGGTATGCTTGCCTTCATGAAAATTTAGAAAGCAAAAGAGGGAGGTGGCTAGAATGAGTACAGTATGAAGAAAAGGTAAAGGTTTCCCCTGACATTAGGACTAGTCGTGTCTGACTCTGGGATTGGTGATATCTCCATTTCTAAGCCAAAGAGCTGGCATTGTCCGTAAATGTCTCCAAGGTCATGTGGCAAGCATGACTGCATGGAGCGCCGTTACCTTCCCACAGAACCGGTACCTACTGATCTATTCATATTTGCATTTTGAACTGCTAAATTGGCAGAAGCTGGGCCTAACAGCAGGAGCTCACCCCGCTCCCTGGATTCGAACCGTCAACCTTTCGGTCAGCAAGTTCAGCAGCTCAGCAGTTTAACCCACTGCGCCACCAGGGGCCCCTAAGTTTAATTAGGTTGTGTTATATTGTCGAATGTGTTTATCTTGATGTAATTGTCTGTATGGTTTCTTTCCGGCAATTGAATGTTTGCCTTACATGTTGGGAACCGCCCTGAGTCCCTTTGGGGAAATGGCGGTATACAAATAAAGTTATTATTATTATTATTATTATTATTATTATTATTATTATTATTATCTTAGTAACTGTTCCACATTCCAACACTCTGTGGCTTCACTAATACCACTGTTATGTCATCGAGCTAGGGTTAACACAATCAATTAAAGGAGCAGAGCAAAACCTGAGTGATGAAAAGATTTGGGGACATGTTCCTAGTACCCTGAACACTTATGGGTTAGACACAAGGCTTAATGGTTTTGTTCTGCAGCATGAAATCATTTTTCCTGAGCTGATACACTTATCTGGATCAGTGACAGGCATAGTGGAAAACTTGCCTATGCATTGTCAGAGGAAAGTATCTCACATTTCTGTTCAATAAGCAAAACAATGCCACAGAGCAAGAAAAGGAAGAGGGAGCAGATATCAATTTACTTGATGGTTCTGGTTATGCCCACAAAGAAAGAATTAATGCAATAATGCTTAGTGGCTAGGACAGGAAAGAGCTAAAATCAGCAGTTTTCAAATAACACTTTAGAACAACAAACAAGTGAAGGGCAAGGTTTTTGTTAAAAAACACAAGAAAATGAAAAAGCAAGGCTATTACACATAGAAATTAGTAATAATGAGCATGCCTTAAAAAATAAAATCAGAACTATTTTGAAAGCTTGAAAATAAAAATAGAAAGCAATACTTTTTATAAGTATTGCCTAAGACATAGGAGGACCTTGGCACTATAATGCCTAAGGATTCCTTGCCTTAAAAACCCTACAAAGATCAAAAGGATGCCATAAGTCAATAGGCAACTTGAAGATACGTTCACACATACTCCATTACTTTTCAAACATTATGAAAGAGAGAGAGTTCCTAGATACTGTGATGTATATATATTTTGAAAAATTCAGATATAATTGATCCTTTCCATCTTGCAAATTGTATTATTTCATTGTTATTCTAACAGTTGCCTTCTCTGTATTTGCCATTGTAGGTTAAAATTACAAGAGATCCTATGACTAATCTACCACTTCTATGTCCTGTCCAACAACAAGGAGCCCCTCGGGGCACAATGGGTTAAACCCTTGTGCCAGAAGGACTGCCGACCGAAAGGTTGGCCGGTTCGAATCCGGGAAGCAAGGTGACCTCCTGTCTGTAAGCTCCAGCTTCTCATGTAGGGACATGAGATAAACTTTCCATGGGATGGTAAAAAATCTGGGGGTCCCCTGGACAACATCCTTGCAGACGGCCAATTCTCTCATACCAGAAGCGATTTGCACTTTCTCAAGTCATTCCAGACTTGAAACAAAAAACGTCTAGCACACTGAAAGCAATAAAATAGAAACTGTATTAAGCACATATTGGAGATGTAAAATTATATCAGAAGACATGGAAAGTACCAACCCATTCCCCATTTATTATTTATTTACTTTTCCCTTTTTTAGATTAGTAAAATGTAATAATTAATCAAAAACTCAAGAGTCAAGTCATAACAGCTGGCCTTTTGCTGTCTCTCTCTACCAATTTCCTTTGTAAAAGCAGCAACAGCATTAAGAGCCCAAGCGCTAATGCATTTTCTATATCTATGTACATATATAGAAAATGCAGTGCTACCATTTCTGTCAAATGCAAATATGTCTTGGATGCAGCGAGACAGACTTCTGTAGTCAGATGTGTCTTTGTACTGGGTAAAACCAGCTCCACAAAGCTGGCCCTGTCATTATAAACAAGCCACTTAACCACCATAATGTGCTAATTACATTTGTCAAGAAATGAACTTGCATTCATCCCAAAAGCAATTTGACCCTGGGGCCCAGTTTCAATGGTCATATGTTATTGTCAATACATAGACTTCAACACTCAAGGGCTTGTGAAAGGTCCTGTTGGTCAACTGCCAGCAGATTCACAACTGGTGAGATGGCAGAAAACAATATCTGAAATGCAGTTACAACACCAGTGTTAATTAATTTGGTAACGCTTACTTCAGCATAACTGCACTGGCTTTGTTCACAGGACCATCTGGAAACACATCCAAATGATGTCCCCCTCTTTGATCATCACAGCTATACAGCCTTAACTAAGATGAGATAGAGCATGGAAAGTTTTAAAGAATTTGTTACGTGTGGCTCTCCATCTTTTTTTTAGTCTAAAATAAAAGAACGGTGCCATTGTGTGCTGCCTGTTGGCTAGCGCTAAAACTAGGATTCATCAGTAGCCTAAATTAGTGCTAGGAATGAAGGACTGCTCACCACCGACTGGACTTTTCACAGGTGCTGCATTCCTTTATGGATACTTTCCCATGGAAATTCTAAGGGCAAAGTAACCTTGACTGAGAAAATGGACTATTTTTGGAAGCAGGGAAAATGCAGAAGGACATATTTATTCTGCCCTATACAGAGGCTCAGCAAAGCAGAAAGAAAGGTGCGTATCTCCAGCCTTGCACCTTTTTAATTAACCAAAAGTAACAGTGTGAAAATGTATTTGGTTCAGCAAAGTGCGGGAGTGAAAGAAAATGAGAAAGTGCATAAATAGGATCTTGTACAAGGAGAAAGGAAATAGGAAATTCTTTCCCACATCACCATGACAAAGACTTCTCCGTTCCTCAAATTGCTATCCCCCTCAAAAGGGGAACTATTTTTAAAGAGAAAACAAGGTATTATATACACAAAGAACAAGAAGAAACAGCCCAGCCCTATGGCATTATTATGGAATCAGGGTGATATTACACAAACATTTTGTTATTTATTGTTCAATTGCTTCCAATTCTTCATGACCTGTTGGCCATCACCACCCCCAGCTCCTTCAAGGTCAAGCCAGTCACTTCAAGGGTAACATTCAACCATCTTGCCCTTCCTTTTTCCTTCCATTTTCCCCGGCATCATTGTCTTCTCCAAGATTTCCTGTCTTCTCATTATGTGGCCAAAGTATTTCATCTTTGACTCTACTATCCTTCCCTCCAGTGAGCAGTTGGGCTTTATTTCCTGAAGTATGGACTGGTTGGATCTTCTGGTGGTCCAAGGCACTCTCAGAAGTTTCCTCCAGCACCACAGCTCAAAAGAGTCTATCTTCCTTCACTCAGTCTTCCTTATGGTCCAGCTCTAACATCCATAGGTCACTATGAGGAATATCATTGCTTTAACTATGTAGACCTTACAGAATTAGCAGGGCAAAAGTATGATACAAGAAGATCTTGAGCTCACAGAAAGCTAAGAGGACAGAGGAGGGCACTTTGAAAATAGAAAATGAAATGGTTACTCAGTTCTGCCCAGAGTATCAGTTGGGTCATGCAAGTAAGGACCTGCTTGGCCAATCTATACAAGGGAGAGAACTGGGTCAGAGGGCACAATTAAAATAAAGTGCAGTAGTAACCTAGAGGAGCCTAGCTGAAAACACATTGTAGGTGTTGTATTAGGTATACAGTCAACAGAAACCAAACTGAGTAGTAATTATCAGAAGAGGTTGTCAACTGCTCCAGCAAAAAGAACTGAAGTCCTGTGTTCCTTTAAAAATTAACCAATTAGCAAACCTTCTAAAGAATGCAGCCCATTATCTCCTGGCCAGTGGGCAGGGTGATTCATTGGGGAGGGGGAGATCGCAGAAAGCTTTTCATCATGAAAACAATTCTGGGAGGATGAAATTTAAGCTTCATTCCAGGATGATCCAATGGAATCAAGAAGAGGGTGTGATCCTGACACACAAGAAATGTATAGATAAGAATTGTTATCTTGAGATGAAAACCTCCATAGCTGAACTAGGCTAAACAAGCTATGCAAGGCTGAAATACTGCCGTTTGCACTGATTGCCCAAGTACTATATATTTGAACTTTAAAGTAATCTCTCTCAAGAGTAGGCTGCTGAATAAGCTAGGAGGAATAAGGTTGAACACTGTGAAAGCCATCTTTCTATGGCTATCAGCCTCCTCCCAGTAGTCTCAAATCAAGGAAAAGTTTCATAAGAACCACCACTCCTCTTAATGTTCCTCCAGCAACAGCAAGAGTATCCCTCTGGGCAATTAAACCAGGAAATCCAATAAACCAGGAAATCCCATAAACCTTGTGGGGGGATGACCCCCCACAAAGGTCCGCCTTCATGGGCAAACCAAGAATGGGCAACTTGGAGGTTCCTCAGAATCAGACGTGGAGTGGGCAGATCAAAAGACAACCTGGCAAAATGGCACTACCTAGAAGAATCCTCCACCTTGTGTGACTGTAGAGCAGAACAAACAACTCTGCATCTGTATGCTTGCCTACAATGCCCTGCCTCACGTACAGAGGAGGAATTACTTAAAGTTACAGACAATGTAGTCATTGTTGACCGTTTTTGGTCTGGAGTTGTTTAACCACTTGTGTTCCCTCTGTTTTATCAGTTTTACACTTGTTTGATCTGTACAATGCTTTTGACATGATATAAATAAATAAATAAATAAAACCTAGGCTGCCCAGATCTGAGCTTTGCTCTCAGAGAACCAACTTGATCATCCATCATTCATGGGCAACAAAGAAAGACTATTATCCTGAGGGCTGGTCCTTGCCAAGTAAAAACAAAGCAATCCCTAAAGAATTTAAAGCTGCAAAACCAGTTTGGGTCTCTTCGACAAAAGATAAACATCTGTTGTATAGTTGGAATGTGCCTGTGGTATCCTATTGTTTTCAAGGCATGTGCAGAAGAAAACCTTCATATTGTATTTGGAAAAGAAACAAAACTGGCATTCCCCTGTGACCTGATTCAATGCTCCAGACTAGAAATAATGGAATGTAGCAACGTCAAATCACAAATCCTGCCATTCCCTGATGGAAACAATTCTGCAGAGAGCTCTTCACTCTGACTTACCCATCTTTAGCAAGATGATGTCGGAAGAAGTCATTGGCAGCTAGCTTGATGGCTTTTTCTGGAGTCACAAGGGTGAGATTCACGGCAGCCCCTGGGCAAGAAGACATGGGGAACAGAATGTTAAGAGCACCAGAGAAAGCTTGATGGTTTCATGGTCTATAAATTATACATCCACAGTGGCATTCAACCTTGAGATGGCCCTGTTGAATCATCAATGGCAGTTACAGACAAAGAAGCAGAAGTCATGTTGTGACAACCAGCAATAGGACTTGCCTTCACCCAAACCAATATTATTCTCCCCCCTGCCCTGTTGTGGCACAGCTATGGCATGCAGAGACATCCACTCATGCAACACTAACCAACAGATAGAAGGTAAGGAAAGGTTTTCTCTGATAGGCCAGAGCTAAGTAGCAAATCACCTGAAATCAGGGGCTCCTTCAGCTGCAGAGGCAAAAAAAATGCTCCTTGCAGGAAGAACAGGCAAACTGGCATCTGACAGATGCACTGGATTGTTACTCCCATAAACCTGGGCCGTGTTGGTCAGGGATTACAGAAGCAGAAAATCTGGAGAGCTCCAGGTTATCAACCCCCTATTTATGTATGTATGTATGTATTTATATTTTGCCCTTCTCACCTTGAAGGGAACTCAGAGCGGATCACAGAATACATATACGGTAAACAATCAATGCCGATTATACAATGGCAAGAAAGACAAGTTGTACACACACACACACACAGGCCTTTCCCATCTTCGGCATCTTGGAGGTTGTGCTCATTTCTGGCCATGGGGAGTGGGGGGTTGCTGTCGCTCCAGCTTTGCTGTTGAAGAGCTTTTGTTTGTAAACTTTCCTCCTTGATCAAATCGCAGCATTTTCTGGCATTTTTTATGGGTGCCTAAATACCTCCCCGCTTTTAAAGTGGTACCTATTTATCTAATTAGAACATACCGACTGGACAAGACTGATGCAATCCCTTAAAAGCCATCAGATTTCAGGCTCTTTAAAGGGGTACAATTTATTTAGAAACTTTCCTGGATTTTAGAGCAGGGAAGGGTCAGAATCCCATTGATGGCACACATCAATATACTGCTCCATTGAACCAATATAAATCACTTTTGGAAGCAGCGCAGAGCAGTGGGAATGGATAGTAGAGAAAGCCATCTATGTTGCCTGAGAAACTTGTCCTTCTGGATTCTGAACAATGCGGGAGTCAACAAGACAGCTTGCTCTCTTCACAGATGTAACTTCCTATGCTTTCTCCCCTTTTTTTGCCAGTTTCAGTGATGTCCGAAGCCATTTTGTCCTTCTTTCTACACTATATTTTATTGCAATTCATTTCTTTCTTTTTCTTAACAAGAAATAACACGAGAATTTCTTGTAGCATCTCCATTTTCTCTACAAAACAAGCTGATCTTAGCATGGCCTCAACCCTGTTTGATCTGAATGATTTCTTGCTCAATGCAAACTCCCGCTCGTCCTGGACCCAGTTTCAACAGCGCAAGAGCACACCCAGCCTTGTGCCTGCTGTGGTATGTAAACAGCGCTTGACGTGCACATGGTGAATGTGAGTACTCTATTATAGAGAGCAACTAACAGCAAATCCCTATACTGTAGAAAGCTTTATAAACTGTGTGCTGCTGTGGGGAACAAAGGAAAGCAGCATTAGTGATACAAGGGTGACCAACACTATTGAGGTCACTAAGGGAAGGCAGTCCAGCATCTGCCACTACTGCCTTTTCCCACAAAAAGGATGGCATTCCAGTCATTCCTTCCAACCAGAGAGGTTACACGGAGTATTTAGAAACAAAACAGGACAGCGAGCTTTGGTGTTCCAAAGCACAGCAGGAGCCACTCTTGAAGGATCTGCTAAGAGTCTGTTTCTACCCAAGAGACTGAAGGCCACGTTAACTGAGGGATCACAATGTTTATATGGATGCATGTCTGTTTTAATGTTAGCAGTGTGGAGAGTTGTGGTTTATGTGGGGAACACCCCTCCCATATATGAGGCCATAGCTTAGTGTAACTAACATAGATCCAATCTCTACAGAAGACTCCAGAAAAAGCAATCAATCAAGATGAAGCCTTCCTGTTTGGAACTTTGGAGACTCTGACAATCAGTATTGCCCTAGACATATCACAAGTCTCGGTGAAACTCAGGCACCTATGTTTCAGTATCCCAACAGAAATCTGTATGCTACCTCCTCCAATACCCCCCTTCCCCAAATACACACACCTTTAACTCTAGGAGAAAAACACCCATTAGTGTCAAGGAGATTGATTTTCATTGCAAGCACAGTAGGGAAAGAAATTTATAGACCTAAATTTCCCACACTCAGCATTACTTTCTTCCTATGGTTCTCTCTTGCTCCCTTTCATACACACAAACACCTGATATTGATTTTAAAAACTGACATGAATCCCAGTGGTGCAACTTGTGTTATGTCTAGTTTGACCCCCCCCCCCAAAAAAAAAAAAAGGTTCTGGCCCTCCAATAACTATTCCCCACACAAGCAAATAATTCCAGGATTTTTCAGCTTCCTTTCAGAAGCCTTGACCCTAATTATCAGTAGGGAGGAAACAGGAGAGTAACCATAGGGTCCAGAGCCAAATACAAGGGAGTCCAGTATCCAGGGATAAATCAGAATTCGACAGCCAAAGGTAAGTTCAGGGATCACAAATACCAGATAACAAAAGTCCGATATCACAGCTTCAAGCATCAAAGTTGCAGCAATCAACAAGGTGGCAAGCTTGAGTTTCTCAAATCATAAGTTGTCAAGTGTTAACTGCTGCTGGCTTGTTTCTCAGCTAGTCTTGAGGATCTACGCAGCTGAGACCTTTCTCTTTGCAGGCCCAGGAAACTCAAACAGTTACCTCTTTCTCAGTCTGCTCAGAGGAACCCGCTTGTACTTGTTTTGCAGGCTTAGAAATAGTAGCTCCTTCTACAAATGCTTCTTCAAAGCTTGGCTGGGTGAGCTGATGAGCACTGCTTGAATCCAGCTCAACTTCTAGCCCTTCAACCAGCATCTCCTCATCCTAGCTTTCCAAGTTGTCCATGACAGTTCCTTTGACAGCTCCCTCGGATCATTTGTAAATCACTGTGCTTTGCTTTAGACCTATGAATCCCTCCTAACATGAATATGCCATTTTTAGTTTGAATTGTATAAACTTTTCTTTGCAAATGGGAAAGTTGAAATAAACAGCCAGGAATTCTTAGTCTTGACAGGCGCTTCACTTTTAACCTCTTGCACAACACTAAACGTATAGATATAAATGAGGTCTATACGCTGACACACTGAACTGAGAGAGAAAGCATGCTGTTACCTCCAATCAGTGATACACAATTGGAGGTAACAGCCTGATTTCGAAACCCACGCCACATTCTCATTTACATTTCCAAACTGGGAGATGCCAGCTCTCAACTATGCTGTAACTTCCTTAATAAGGCAGAATGAGGCACAGGGAAAGCCAGTTCTCAACTGAGCCATGCAATCTTAGGGGGACTCCTCAAGCCATGCAGCTGAATCAGGACTTCTTCTGTGAGCACCCACCCCAACAGAAGACACAACACAAGTCAAATGCAGCTAAAAACCAATTTGGTATAGTCTTACCCATAACATCAAACAGAATACAGAGGGTTGTAGCAGCAGTAACTGTGGAAGTATCTGCCCGCTCACTGCATAGTCTATAATGGATAAAGAGCTGAGTGGGAGCTAAAAGACCTGAATACAAATGGCATCACTTCATCTTGATTATTAGCTTTGTTTCTTATTCTATAAACCTAAAGAAATTCTTGCAAATTCATTTTCAGCTAAGGTGACAGTTAGGGTGCTTCAAAGCTAATTAGTAGTGCTAAATATCAAAGGCAGAATAATCCATAAGGCAATATTTCTTATTTTTATCCACGGTTGTAAAAGCTGGACAGTCAAGAAAACTGACAGGAAGAGTACTGACTAATCTGAAATGTGCTGGAAGACATTTTTACAGATATTGTGGACTGCCTAAAAGACCAATTTAATAAAGGAAATCACAGACCCGAATTTGCAAGACACGAGGAAGAACTTCCTACTGTGAGAGCTGTTCAGCAGTGGAACTCTCTGCCCCAGAGTGTGGTGGAGGCTCCTTCTTTGGTGGCTTTTAAACAGAGGCTGAATGGCCATCTGTCAGGGGTGCTTTGAGTGCTATTTTCCTGCTTCAGGGCAGGGGGTTAGACTGGATGACCCACAAGGTCTCTTCCAACTCTATGATTCTAGGATTCTCTGACCTGGGCTATTGATGTTATATCTTCATGGATGCTTCTAATTCATTAAGTCACTAAGAGTCTATGAGTCATAAAGCCATTGGTAACATCTATACAGTGCATTAGATCTATATGTCCCATTTCCAGGGCATCTAGGATGGGCACATTATTTCTTGCTGGTACATTGGAAATATTCCCTCTCCCTGAATAACCCCGTTCCAGACCAAGCAAACGTAATGACTCAGACAGCTTAAAGGAACGTCTGTGCGTGTTCGCATGCACGTCTGTGTAACCTCATCATCCCAAGAAAGCTTCTGGGTCAATATTTTTGCATCTCAAATAAATCAGAGTAATATCCAAAACAAAAAAAAAATACAAACTATGATTTCTCCTAAATCTTTGTTATTTTCAGTAAAGCCGCTTGACAGAAAAGAAAAACCCTGCATAATCCTTGTCCTTAGCAACCCACAATGGCTGCAAATCACTAGAGAAAAGTAAACAGGCTCACGCTAGTGCCAAAAAAAATGACTTCAAAATGTTATTCTTGTCATATAGTCCCTGGTGTTTGATGCTAGATGCTATCTAACTTCAGCACCAAATACTGAAAATATTATAAATAAGGTGGCACGGTTTTCAAATGCCAAAAAGGTCTGGAATGCAGAACCAATAGTCACCATAAAACTGGAGTTTTACAAGGTTTTACTGAAGGCTCCATAAACCTCTGTTAGATTATCTATAAAATGAAGAGGAGTTTCCTGGCAGAGTTGTCATTCTACTAAATGCCTTGCCTTGTTCTGTCCCTTTAACAAAATTCTCACTGCTTTCCATTCAGATATATTTTATTATAATATCTTGCCAAAATTTAGGCAAGCAAACAAGTACTAAAATGGCACTGTTACGTTGACCCATGATCAGTAACAGAAACAGAAGAAAACCCTGCTCACTATCAGTGTACGCCAGTCTCTGAGTTACAAACATCTGACTTATAAATGACTCATAGTTATGAACAGTGGTGAGACAACAAAAAGTGAGAGAAATCTACCCCTTGGAAGATAAATTCACCCCTGAAAGAGTTATCATGGGGAAAAAGTGTCTTCACCGAAGGTTTATCACTAATCATTGTATCCACAATAAGCCAATTTTGAAAAAATCCAACTATCATAGGAACAGAAAGTGAGGTGAAATCTTCTGAACAGGGGTACAAACGGAAAACAAACATCACAGGAGTGTTAACCCTTTCCTATGCAATCCAAAGCATGTGTGTGTGTGTGTGTGTGTGGCTGGAGTTACACTTTTTAAAAGTACAACTTCAACTTAAGAACAAACCTACAGAACCTATCCTGTTGGTAACTTGAGGACTGGCTGTACTTGCAAAAGCCAACCAGTAAAAATAAGCAATGCCAATTAAGTTGCATGGGAAATCACAATTTCTAACAGGAGGGAAAAAACAAAACAAAACCCAGAACCATTCCTATTAATGCAGAATAGAACGAGCAAACAAAGAGAGTCAAGCCACTTCAAGGACACTTTACAATCATGAAATGTCAAAATATTTGAGAGGCACAAAAGTGAGAATGTGGGCTTTCCCCATTTTATTTCTGACCCCATAGGTTGTGTTTGCTTCTAACCTGTATAGTGTTCTTCTAAGAATCAAACATTGAATTATGATGCAATTCTATGCAAGCTAAAATTTTACAATTTTCCATACCAAGGGGTATAGCCTCTTATCTATTTTACTTTATCCTCTGGGATGAACATGGCAATTACATTCTTAAACAAAATATTGAAACATTGCCAAAATGGTTAAGAAAAAGGGTTTGAGTTTCATTCCTTTTATGGGGAATGCAGCAAGGAAAGAAGATTGCACATTATTTGAACTTCGAATCCATGGCCTTTGGACTTCTGACTTGTAGAAAGTTATTTTTGTTATCTCTCTTTCTGCAGCTTAAACACTGTTCGTTGTTCAAGTTCACTAGTGGTGAAGGCCAACATTTCAATGGAAAGTGGAGAATGCCAGAAATGCAGTTAAGCTAGAAGGCTCAGGCATCCCTGACACTAAGGGGTCAGAAACAAAAAGCCGGCCTTATATACAAAATAATAACAATCCCAAGTTTAGAAACATAATCTTCAAGGCACGTTTTGACAGACATAACATCTATTATTTCTTTACTTTTATAATTAGGCAATATTTTGGAAGTTCAATATAAGGACTTCCAGGAGTGCTACATATATGTAGTTGAGTTCTGCTGTCTCAGGCTATCCCAATTCCCAATACTGTTCCATTGTGGGACAGAGAATCTACATTAGAATTATCCTCCAGCAACGGATCAAGCGAGATAAGATAGAGAAGATTTTGTTTTATCTTTTATTTTATTGTGTCAGAAGTGACTTGAGAAACTGCAAGTCGCTTCTGGTGTGAAAGAATTGGCCATCTGCAGAGATACTGCCCAGGAGAAGCCTGTGGGAAGCTTCTCTCATGTCCATGCATGGGAAGCTGGAGCTGGCAGATGGGAGCTCACCCATCTTGCAGATTTGAACTGCCAACCAGCAGGTCAATAGTTCAGCTGGCACAAGGGTTTAACCCATTGCGCCTCCACAGCTCTAATAGAGAAGGTGAAACACATGTTTCTATTTTCATGGGAGGAAAACATGAAAGACTAAGGAAGGGGTCTCCTACGGATTGTGTTTCAGGAAATACAGTCTCAGTTCTTTTGCTGCTAGTTTAGGATTCTGGGAGATAAAATCTAAAAAGCCACTTTTCCCACCACCACACCATTGTATTGCACATATTTTTTCTTCTGTTACATCTAATTCTAGTTTCCATAAAACTTTCTTCTTTATTATCAGAAGATAGTGCTGTTTTGAGAGTGGGACAGACTGCCTCTGAAGGTGGTGAACTTTTCTCTGGAGAATCATAGAATAATAGAATTGGAAGAAATCACATGGGCCATGTAGTCCAACCTCCTGCCATTCAGGAAAAGCACAAAGTATCCCTGACAAATGGCCATCCAGCCTCTGTTTGAAAGCTTCCAAGGAAGGAGCCTCCACCACACTACTCCAAGGCAGAGAGTTCAGAAAGGTCTTCACAGTGGTTGGGCAGGAGTTGACACAGTAGTTGGACAGGCGTTTTTCAAAAGTGCTTTAGTTGCACATTCCTCCATGGTTGGACTAGACAGACCTTGTGGTTCCTTCCAACTCTATCATTCTACCATCTATATAAATAAAAATGTAAATAAAAATGTAATGATAGGGTTGTTGTAGGTTTTATCGGGCTATATGGCCATGGTCTAGAGGCATTCTCTCCTGACGTTTCACCTGCATCTGTGGCAAGCATCCCCAGAGGTAGTGAGGTCTGTTGGAACTAGGAAAAAGGGTTTATATATCTGTGGAATGACCTGGGTGGGACAAAGGATTCTTGTCTGCTGGAGCTAGGTGTCCCACCCTGGTCATTCCACAGATATATAAACCCTTTTTCCTACAACAACCCAGTGATTCCGGCCATGAAAGTCTTCGACAATACAATGTAATGATAGTTTGTGGGATTACATAACTCAAAAACCACTGGGCAAATTGACACCAAATTTGGACACAACACACCTATCAGGCCATTGAGTGACCATCACTCACAAAAACACTGAAAAACACAGTAGAAGGGCCTTAAAAGGCCGAAAATGCAAAAATACGCTGCAGCGCATGTGCAAAAACAACTCCCCCAGCAAACAAAACACACAGTAGCATATCCACACTCTCTTCCAGACTACAACTCCCAGCATCCCCTAGACTAGCCCCTTTAGGAGAGGTGGGTGATCCAAATATGCTGTTTCCATGATGCAAGCTTTCTTCTCCTTGGATTTCTTTGAGAGCATCCAAATCTCTGCATATTTCCAATTTCCTATTCCTGGACAGCAACTCCCACCAGTCCTCCAGATAGATAGTTCAGATAGAGATAAGTAGGTAGGCAGATCAATCAGGAGGACTGCTGGGAGTTGCAGTCTAAGAATAGGTAGAGAAGGATGTAAGGGGGAAAAGAGGAAGGGAAAGAAAAGGGAGGGAAGGAAGGGAAGAGGAAGAGAAGGAAGGAGGGAGGGAAAGCAAAAAAGGAGCGAAAGAAAGGAGAGAAAGAGGGAGGGAAGGTTGGCCACAGCAACGTGTAGCAAGTACAGCTAGTTGTATAATAAAATCTGATCAGCTACCCCAATACCCCAAACAATTTCTGTTTCTTGGGAAATTTAGTGCAATACCAATGGCTACAACTGGGAGCTGTAAGCATTCAGGTTCATTAGATTAGAACTTGACTTTGTTGAATCAAATAATTAACAGTAAATTATCAGTAGTACACTATCTGCAGATAGTACCATGGTGTATTGCATAAACGCTTCTTGCAAAGAGATAAATATTTGCATGCCCTTGCAGTTCTATGGTTCTAGAAAATAAATAAGATTCCAATTGTAGCAACACCCTTTCAATTACATAAATAACTTCAAGGTTTATAGCTGTTTGAACTCAAACTTTGTTCCTTTGCTCTTTGGCCATGCATAACATGGCCATGTAGACAAGGCATATAAGGACAACCCTAAAAGTAAATCAGCTAATTTAACATGTGAAATCTCACTATTGGAGACTTTCTGCCTTTAGGATCTACCAAGGAGCAAAAATTCAACAGATGAATTTTCTACAAGCTTGCAGATAATAACACGAAAAGTTTCACTCAATGAATCTGGGCTTCTAATAGTTGCTACAGGTACAGGAGCCCTACTAGAGAAAGCAACCTTAACTCCAAGACATTACCTCTGGAACTCTCTTCCTCAATGAACGGCCAATCACAAATATGAGATCAGCCATTTATTTACAGTCAATCTCCAATGGAGCTTACAATATAGACATTTTGAGTTAAAAAAGTGCTCTCATTAAATAAAAAATAATTATTTTCTGACTGTAAAATGTATTGCAAACAGTCTCCTGTAAAGGATACATTTGTTTTTAAAGATACTTTCTCTTTCTAGTTCTATCTAAGATTGGTTTTGGATAAAAAATTTGATTAATTCAGGACATATACATCAAACTCTAATGCAAAGGTGGGAATGAAGTGGCCCTGCTGGTGCTTTTGGGTTGCAACTTCCAGCATTCCTTGCCACCGACCATGCTGCAAAAGACTGCTGGCACCTGCTGTTCAGTAACACCTTGAAAGTCAGATGATTTCTTGCTCTAAGGGTTTTATCTATGAAAAGAACCAAGTACAGCAATAACCACAGATCAAATGAGAACGAAAGGTAATGCTTCATACATTCTGAGCTCATTCATTACATCACATCACAATGCCTGCGTTAGAAATTTCCTAAGGTCTTCTACTCAAATAAATGAAAGGAATCCCAACGATAAATAATAGCTAGCTACATCTCTAAGAACAGTTAAATGTTTTGAAATCTCTCTTAAGTCCCTGTAATATAGAATAACCAACACAGACCATTCCTTAAGACATTGCCCGCAAAGAGGGGAATACTATTACTGGGATCACTTATACGTTCTTCCATATTTTTCTGGCTAGTTGTAATAAATTTAGAACTACATTTATTTTCAGCAGAAGTATCCCCTATTAGAGTTGTCTGATAAAGGAAAATATAGTTAATTAGATGTATCACTTGTTGCAGGTGCATCAATTCATTAAATATGCACACTGAATCTGTACAAAAATCACATAAGAACAATAGCCTTGAAGGGAAGATTAATCATTTTGAAGGACAGAAAAATGTTTTGTAAAACAATATACATACTGTATCTGTATATTGGAGACAGAAACATCTTCTATATGGAAGAGAAAAATCTGAACTTTATCTCTTCCAAGGAAGTGCTTATCTACTGTGCAAGTTATGAAGGTATCATCAATATATATCATTTTACAAAAACCACACCAAATAGATTGTCCTATTATAGTTTGCGTACCTTCCTAAGAAAGTTTAAAAACTGTTTCTTCCTGCCAATCTATAAAAAAAATATACTCCTGTGTATCTAATTTCCAAAGTACTGTGAAGTCTTCTCATGGTCATTTGGGGGGAAAGTAATTAAACTGCCCTTATTTATTTATTTATTTACCTTAACTGTACCCAACCCTTATCACCCTGGAGGGGACTCAAGGCAACCTTACAACAGGCAGCAACTTGATGCCACACACACATATATTAAAAAAGCAATTACAATTAAAATCAAACATTAATTGATATTTTAATTGATATTAAAATATCAATTAAAATCACGCCATCCAAATCATAATTCAGGGCAGTTCCATTTGTCAATCACAAATTGATTTGTGGTCACTTATTGTGCTGCTCTAATTACTTGTCAAAAGATTGGTCCCAAAGCCACATCTTAAGTTTTTTCCTGAAGGTCGGGAGAGAAGGGGCTGATCTGATTTCATTGGGGAGGGTGTTCCATAGATGAAGAGTCACCACTGAGAAGGCCCTGACTCTTGTCCCCACCAGTCGTGCCTGCGAAGGAGGTGGGACCAAGAGCAGGGCCTCCTTAGACAATCTTAGCCTCTGAGATAACTTAACAAAGAAACCTCCATCTGTTTTACCTTTAGAGTATGTTTGCAGAACCAGACTAAGACAAGATTAATTTTCTTGACATGATCAACAGCTATTAAGCAGAAACTGAGCAGATGTGGCTATGTATTTATCACACTATTATGTGCTTTGAAAAACTTCACCTACAGAATATCTATCTGCCATGGGACAAAGGCAGGGATGGGCAACCACCAAGGGCAAGGTGGGTAATTTATGGGCCACACAGAAGACCTTCAAAGGCTGCAATGCCCACGCAACAAAATTCACGTCCCCCCAAATTTTCCAAATGTTTGGGTACCAAATGTCCTGAGACATCCTCTAGCAGAGTAGAGAGCATTTTCACAATGTATTGGGAATTCTGTGCAATTTTAAGAGCAGGATATGCTTTTTTCCCGAATAGGAAGCAATCTGGAAGTTGACTTCATAGTTACTTCCTACTGTAAAAATAGCTTGGATGTCACTTCTGGGGAAAATTGGGAGATGCTGACAAGCTGGAATGTGTCAAGAGGAAGGTGACTAAAATGATCAAGGGTCTGGAGAACAAGCCCTATGGGGAGTGGCTTAAAGAGCTGGGCATGTTTAGCTTGAAGAAGAGAAGGCTGAGAGGAGACATGATGGCCATGTATAAATATATGAGGGGAAGTAACAGGGAAGAGGGAGCAAGCTTGTTTTCTGCTGCCCTGGAGACCAGGAGGCAGAACAATGGCTTCAAACTACAGGAAAGGAGATTCCACCTGAACATTAACCGTGAGAGCTGTTCAGCTGTGGAACTCTCTGCCCCAAAGTGTGGTGAAGGCTCCTTCTTTGGAGTTTTTTAAGCAGAGGCCAGATGCTATCTGTCAAGGATATTTTGAATGCGATTTTCCTGATTCTTAGCAGGGGTTTAGATTGGATGGCCCACAAGGTCTCTTCCAACTCAATGAGTCTATGATTCAATGAAAATAAAAAAGAAAATCCCGAAGTTTCCTAGAAGCACAACAACCCATGCAGCCTTAAAAACTTGCCCACTCTGCTCCAGTTACAACTTCTTCCTTGTTGAATGTATGTTCCTGCCAGGATTAATAATTATTAATAATGCAGCTCAACACTAACCTCTGTACATGCCGAAATACCCTTCGGACCGGATTGTCTTAATGAGGCAGTCAGACCTGTTGAAAAGGTAGAAGGAGGAAGAGGAGAGAGAGGGAAAACAACCACAATTACTACCAGCCGCCTTAAAAGCATTGTTTCAGCATTGGACAGTTGCAGGACAGTTTCAGTCTATTGATGCACAGAGTTACTCTTTTGGATAAAATGGCATTGTAGTAGGGAGAGAACGCTGTACTAAATATACATTGTACCTGGAGTAATTACAGTGAGTGCTTCAGTTGGGCCATATGGCTTAACCAGCCGCACTTTTTGTTGTATTACTCATCTTACTGCAGATGAGAAGCAATTTCACATACTCCAAAAGCATTACCATAGCTATCAGAATTCAGACACTTTCCTGTTTTATGCCAATGGAAGAGTCTCCCTTTCTCTCTCAAAGGCTTTAAAATTGCTTCCACTTGCAAAGAGGGATTTTATATAAGAGAGAGAGATTTGGGGGGGGGGGGGGGGGAATAAGTCCAGGTGCAGCAAAGCATAACACAAAGAAACTTGATGTGGAGAACACACTGCTTTTCATAATAAGCACCAGCACGTCTCAGGGGACTTAGTCTTAGCCAGTTTAAAATAAAACAGTCGAATACAACCTGATTTTTAATGTGGAATATTCCACTTTGAATCTCAATGCTCTTTGCTTGTGCCAATCAAACCTAAGCTTCCTTTCTAAATGTGTGACTTAGTCTGTTAGGAAACTTGATACATGGATGGGCCTGCAATTGTTAACATCACACTGCACAAGACAACAGAAAGATGTTTAAACACCTTAAAATGATGCTTTAGTGCTATAATAAAAGATGAGAAGCCAGTCCCCCCCCCCCCCCCATGAGGACATTTTACATACTTATTTTCATGTTTTTTCCCATGTCAGGAGTGACTTGAGAAACTGCAAGTTGCTTCTGGTGTGAGAGAATTGGCCATCTGCAAGGATGTTGCCCAGGAGACACCTGGATGTTTTGATGTTTTACCATCCTTGTGGGGGGGTTTCTCTCATGTCCCCGCATGGGGAGCTGGAGCTGACAGAGGGAGCTCAACCCGCTCTCCCTGAATTTGAACTGCTAACCTGTCAGTCAGCAGTCCTACTGTCACAAAAGTTTTACTTAATGTGCCACTGGGGGCTCCATTTTCATTTTATGTTATGTTATTTCTATCTCATCTTTCTCTTAGTGCAGGAACCCCAAAGGTTAAAGTCCTGTTTCAGGAGACAAGATCAGTGGTAAGGCAAGGGCACACCACACATCTATCTCCAAAGCCATTATATTCTTAAATGCTACTTGTGCAGATGGGCTTAGCATAGAGCATTATTCCTTAGTCTTTATTTGATTTCCAATTTTTGAAATGTTCATTGCAGAGTTTTCCTCCTGTATCGTGCCAGGCATCTCTCCTACACAGAGGATTGAGAGCCTTGCCCTTAGGATACCAGGCTTCTCAGGAACCAGGAGGAAGTAGCTCACATTTAGTATACCTTCTGCGCTCCCTCGCTGAGATGTTGGTAGTAAACACTAGTCGCCAACCTTCTCTTGCCTCAAGAGTAACAAGAAATATCATCAATAAGCCCATCCCCATCCCTGGTCTCCAGGGCTCACATAGTCTCTATTTCCCCCATGGAAAATGTTACGATTATTTTGTCAATTAATGGTATGTTTATTTTGATTGTGTTTCTTTTGATTTTTACATTTCTCCTCCTGATATACATGTCTTGATTAAGAGGTTTAATTGCATGCTTCAACTTTCTAAAGCTAATGTCTCCTGTCTCAATGTATCAATTGCCCATAGATGCTATATGGCTGATTGAAATAAAAGGCACTACAGGTTGGCTTCTATCTCAGTTGTTACTAAGGAAGTGGTTTTGAGTTGTGCCAAGATAATAAATGTAAACAATATTTCAGGAATCTCTTGTCCCATGGCTAAGAACACAAAGAATAATATCATCATCCAATACCTCAGGTAGAAGGAAGCAGATTTCAACGTGGGCATGCATTTACAGGAAGGCATATAATTATAGGGTGGGATAAGGTGGGGACAAATAAAGATTCCTGTCCCCACAATTGCAATTCTCCTTCAGTCCACACATTTCTAGCATTGTAGTAATTAAAAGGGCCTCCTGGTGGTGCAGCGGGTTCAACTGCTGAGCTGCTGATCTTGCTGCCCGAAAGGTTGGTGGTTCAAATCTGGGGAGCAGGGTGAGCTCCTGCCATTAGCCCCAGCTTCTGCCCACCTAGCAGTTCGAAAACATGCAAATTTGAGTGGATCAATAAGTACCACTTCTGCAGGAAGGTAATGGCGCTACATGCAGTCATGCTGACCATGTGAACTTTGAGGTATCTATGGATAACTCCAGCTCTTTGGTTTAGACATGGAGATGAGCACCAATCCCCAGAGTTGGACACTAGACTTAATGTCAAGGGGAAACCTTTACCTTTACTTCAATAACTAAAAATTTCAATTGAGAATTTAGAAACACATCTTAGGCAAACAAAGACAAAAAGCAGACAAAGTGACTAAGGGAATGTGAACACAGCAAATACAAACATTCTAGGAGTGAATGTCTCATTCTCTGCAATGTCATAAATGTGGGAAATGGAAGAAAATTCTCTAGTCCTAATTATCATTTAGGCAGACAATCCTCTCATTTCGCCCTCCATTTCAAAGCTACATCTCTGATTGCAAGAGAAGTTGAAAGCTTTATGACCACCACTTCATTTGTACCATGCTGACCCTGGAACTTCAATCAAGTTCCAAGGGAACACCTTGCCAAAGCGTGCATGACAAAAAGAGTGTTCCAGAACGTTGCTTCTAGAACAGAACAATAAAAGATCCACAGCACAAAATGAACTTGCAATGTACTTGGTCTCCAGCACAAGACATACATCAAAACCAGCACTTCTTAAGTTCTGAGGGATGAGTTCATATGCTCAGTATCCATGAAAGACAGTAATGCGCAAGCCATGAGTCACTTTGCCTCCAACCAGTGAGACGGCATTGAAGATAATTTTTAAAAAACCTTAACACTTTGTCAGGGAGCTCAGGATGTCTGAGGAGTGGGCTCTCCTCACCCAACCTTTATCCTCATAATAATCCAGTAAATTGGGGTAGGCCGAAAGAAGCTACTTCTTCCAAGACCACGCAGTCGGCTTAATGTTCAGGATAGATCTGAAACCAGGTCTCTTTTAATTCTGATGCTTTACTTACTCACATCAGATGGCCTCTCCAACTTAGAGGAGCAACAAAAGTTCAGCTGCTGGATGGTCATGGCAGCTGGCCCAAGGCTAAGCATGCACAAACATATCTTTTCAGTCCAAATGTGAAACAAAAACACTATGCTTTCTCAAAGTAGTGATGTATTTGAATGGTCCTTCATAAAATACCTAGCTGATAAAAGAATTAGAATAAACTATTAATAGTAAGCATATGAGTCCTCTAAGAAAAAAAAATGGCTCACAAGATCGACTGTGATCCCGTGTTTGTGTTCAGGGTTTCAAATCCACACTCTTATTGTTGCTATATAAACTGATCTTGAAGAAGTGATTAAAAAGAGTTTTTATAGCTGAAGAAGTACAGGAATCTACCTGACACGGCTAATGGAAGAACACTGCAAAACCATTCACAGAAAAGCCCTATAAAATTACTTAAAACTAATAATTAACTTATTGCTGTTGCACAGTTTTTACAGTTTAATAACTGGAGTACTTACATGCTGGAGTACATCCTCTGGCCATTCTGCTGATTCTGCAGGCGAGTTTTTGCCAGGTCAATAGGAAATACACAAGTGACCCCAATTAGCCCAGCTATCCCTCCATTGATCAGCTTGGCAGGTAAACTACAAGGGAAAACAACACAGAGGTACAAGCTCAACTGGACAGCAAATGCAAACAGAAAGGAATATGTGCATGAGAAATACCAACATCTACAAAAGTTTTGTGACTCCTTAAAGATCAGGTTATTGTGCCGTGAGCTTTAATGGGTTACCGTCCAACTAATGTATCTGGCAACCCATGACAGTACCGTATATACTCGATTATAAGCCAAGTTTTCCAGCAAATTTTAATGCTGAAAAATCCCCCCCCCCCCCAGCTTATATTTGAGTGAGAGTCCATGATCCAGATCGCTCTACCATGTTTTGCACTGGCAAACCCTCCAAACTAGACCTTTATCCAGGAGAGACCGAGAGGTGGGATGGGAAGAGAAGGGATGTAAGGGGAGGAGGATGCGATTTGCAAGGGAAACCTGGAGAGGTGAAACAGCAGCAGCCTCCACCACCGATGCCATTTGCAAACTGGGCTCCCTCCTTAATTCTGCCCACAATGTAACTAGTATTTAATTTTTATTTTCATCTTACCAAGTACAGGGAGAGTTTTGTTTATTTGCCTTATGTTATTAAGTATTTTAAACCCGATTTTCTACAAAAGAAATACTGAAGACAACAAACATAGCTAAAAACAAATGAAATGATACAATCATAAACATCATCACAATCAAGCATTAACTTACATTTTAAAAATGGAAAATATTTCTAAGAATTTTACTTTTTGGGGAATGACTTATAAATCTCAAACCTTCATGTTATATTAGTCTATTCAGAAACAAAATCTCACTGAGTTCAATGGGAGCCTGTTTCAAGAAAGCATACTCATGATTTGCAGGTGCAGCTGGTAGGAATGAGAAACAGGGCCTTTTCAGTGGTGGCCCCTTGTCTGTGGAACTCACTTCCCAGTGAAGTTAGATTAGCTCCCTTCTTCCTGACCTTCAGAAAGAAACTGAAAACCTGGCTGTGGGACCAAGCTTTTGGAGAACACAGTGCAATAGGCAGCAATGAAGTATGCATAATATGATTGGAATGGCGCCTGGAATATGACTTTGGATTTGTGTAGTTTTAATAGTTGTTTTTTGTGTATTTATGTAATGTATTAATATGCTATGTTTTTAGTTTTTAATTTTTAATTATTTTAATGTATGTGTATATTATATCTGTTTGTTGTGTGTTGGCATTGAATACTGCCAATTTGGAAGCCGCTCTGATTCCCCTTCGGGGTGAGAGAGAGAGCGGGGTAAAATATAGTAAATATATAAATAAATAACCTCCAAATGTATTAGAAAATCTTATGTTTTCAGCACTCAACAGAAAAATTATTCATGAAAAATGACAGTCGCAGATTTCAAATGAGGCCAAAAGCTATTCAAAAGTCACACTATGGATGGTATTTGGCTGTCACTGCTCTATAAACTACTATAATGATTTTGTAAGAGAGGTGGTCCAGACCGAAAAGCCATCTCTGGAGGAAAAGAAGGAGAAAACCCATGAAAGTCTTAATCTTGGTATCCAGTCATAGATATTATGGTCCATGTAATGTCGATCTCTGAAGCTCTACAACAAACATTTTCCAGACAATTTTTGGGTTGTAGGAGAGGGAGGCAGATATTTATTAACTAAGATGAAAAGAGGTGTCAAAAATTGTCTGAAGCTGATTATCCTAATGTTTTATGATGTATGACCCAGCAATATTTTGAGATTTCCCTTTTCCTATAGACAGAAATCAATACCAAATCAATCTTGGGTCATTTTGGAAATTTGGTAGATCAGACAAACATCTTGGAGTAAAGTTTGTGATGAGAATCCCATTCCACAGTTCAAATCTCATTAATATGGCACACAAAGATTGAATGTGCTCTTCCTAATATAATTCCCTCCCTCCCTTTCTCTACCACACAAACGCACACAAAATCTCGGTGTATGTGTGTTTTACAACATCAGTATTATCAGCTACTCCCTCCTGGGCACACAGAAGACTGGGTGACATGGACGGCACTGAACAGACTGCACTTTGGCACCACAAGATGCAGAGCCAACCTTAAGAAACGGGACCACAAAGTGGAGTCCACGACATGCGAATGTCGAGAAGAGCAAACCACAGACCACCTATTACAATGCAGTCTTGAGTCCTTCCACATGCACAATTGAGGACCTTCTTATACCAGCACCAGAGGCACTCCAAGTGGCCAGCTACTGATCAAAGGACATTTAATATAATGCCAAGTTTTCAAACTTTTTTTTGTTTGCTTTTCAAATACATTACAACTGTACCCTTGGTTTGCTCCTGATACAATAAATAAATAAATAAAATCAGCTAAGTGCAGCTACCTGGGCATACAAACACAAATGCACACATTCAACTAAAAGCAAATGAAAACAAAGCAGGACATAATTCTCCTTTTAAATGTTCCCCTTTGAAATCAATGTCAGGGATCTTTTGAAAAAATAAACATAGAATAAATGCATGGTATCATAACCATGCAGTTAGCCATTCTCTATTCAATTCAGGAAACTTCTAATGTGTTCTTTCTAATCTACATTTTTAAAAAGTCTAGTCACAAAGAGTGTCAGTAAGAGGTACTCTTTGCAAAAACTGCTTTTGGAAGATAATGAGCTTTGGAAGTCGCTCAGAGAAGAGAAGAGGACTGCTGTGGGTGCAAGCAGAGCTGAGCAGAATGACTTTCACGAAAGGGAAACGGCTAAGTTGAAAGCTGTTTCACATCTCATAAACTGTAACATGAAATTTGCTTTTCAGGATGAGTCTAATGAGGCTCCCAAAATGGTTCATCTGAGAGAGGTAAAACCAAACCAGGAGTATCAAAGCCTTGCCATGACAACTCACCTGAGCATTTTGTGCCAAGTGTTACAACATGTTCTTGTGTCTGTTAAACAGAATGTTCCAGCACTCATTTGATTCCATTCCAGGATTTTGAAATGGACGTTATTTTACATCATAGATTGCTGGGATGGTACAAATCAATACATTAAAGGCGTTGCTGAAATTTATGCTGTAAAGCCCCAGTATTTGTTACGTGTTGCTTAAAGGTAACTCAACTAAGTGACAGAAAGGATGGAATTTTTGATCTTTTATTTAGCATCCAGAATTACATAGGGCGAGTACCAAAGAGCAGATAATCTACTTTACATGTAATATAGAAAAGCTTAAGAAAATCTGATGGGTCTTTAATATTCAAGTTGGCTAAAATAATCTATTCGCATGGCATTGGTCCTACACTGGAAACATAACTGCAAATCTATATTACAGAGCAAGATGTCCATAATCCTTTTTTTTCTTCCACTACTTTCCTCCTCATTTTTCCTATAAAATTTGGTCTTTTGAGGCCATAATGGACTTTGAATAGATATAGTTTATCTATTTATGGTTGGAGCCCCTGGTGGCGCAATGGATTAAACCCTTGTGCTGGCAGAAATGTTGACTGATAGGTCAGCGGTTGAAATCCGGGGAGAGCGGGTTGAGCTCCCTCTGTCAGCTCCAGCTCCCCATCCAAGAGAAGCCTCCCACAAGGATGGTAAAACATCAAACATCTGGGCGTCCCCTGGGCAACATCCCTGCAGACGGCCAATTTTCTCACACCAGAAGCAACTTGCAGTTTCTCAAGTTGCTCCTGACACGCAAAAAAATCAATTTATGGTAAGGAAATACATTGTACACATAACATTCTCATTGTGATGTATACAATAATGATGTTGACATAACATGAATGGCATTTCTTTCTTTCTTCAGCACCCACTGGTTAGGAGGACTTTCTTTGGCTTTACTCTATTTTGACTATGACTCTGAAAAAAAGGATTTGGGTTCCCACTCATCCATGAAAACCCAATGGGTGACCTTGGACAAGTCATACACTCTTAGCTTCAGGAAAAAAAACTTTGAAAGGCTCACTTTATGGTTGCCATAGGTCAGAGGTGCACAACAACAACAAACTAATACTCAGTAAAGAAATAACCTGATTAATCTATGCAGAAGACTTCAGGTTCAGTCCATCTTTGGCATCTCTCAGGGAGCTTGGAAAGACTCTCATCTGAAATCTTAAGAGAACAGATGTCCTCTGGCTAGATGGACATCTTCCTATGTTCCTAGTTGGTTTAAATGATAACTAGCCTATGTATTTGCAATGCAATCCTATATATATTTACTTAGAAATTAGTTACCCCCAAATAAGCCTTAATTAATGAGAAGATAAAGCCCAACCTGTAATTAGCACAACCTGTAATTAGCACTCTAGCACAGAAGTCCCTAAACACAGGCCCGTGGGCCAGATGTGGTCCTTCGAGGTCATTTACCCAGCCCCCACCCTAGATTTTAGACTTAGGATCACCCTATGTCTGAAACGACTTGAAGGTACACAACAACAACAACAACAACAACAACAACCCTAATTAACTGGACTATCTTATCAGCCAAAAGCAGGGCCAGACTTCTCACCAAAATACTTGTAAGAAAAAGACATGAAAGAACAATACAATACTTAAAATGAAGAACAGTTTCAACCAACAAATATTGTATTGTTCTTTCATGTTTGTTGCACTACAAATAAGATGATAATAATACTTTATTGTTTCACTTTATTGTTTGGACAGTGTCTCCCAGTGAAATAATTGATATCTCCGTGCAATAATGAACAATGCAGATGACAAATGGGATGGCTCCTGGCATATATTTTTGGATTCTGTGATTTTAACTAACTGCTTTAATTGATATGTTTTAATTATGTGATTTTAATGCTTTTGTTGTTTTTATATTGATATGTGTTCAAGGCACTGAATTGTGCCCTTGTTGTGAACTGCCCTGAGTCCCCTTCAATGAGAAAGGCAGGATATAAATAAATAAAATAAATAAATCATAATAAATTTATATCCCGCCACCATCTCCCCAAAGGGAATCGAGGTAGCTCACAAAAGCACTCAATAGTGCAAACATATAAATAGCACATAAACAAAATAGCACAATAACAATAAAGTTTACATAAAGAAATTACATGAAACATCATATAATATGTGCAGTGTGCATAGGAATTTGGTCATTTTTTTTCCAAACTATAGCCCGCTCCCCCAACGGTCTGAGGGACCATGAATCAGCTCTCGTCTTAAAATGTTTGAGGCCCCCAGTCTAGCACATATCTTCAGATATGAGACACAGTTACCACTACAGCCCAAAAACAGGAGAGAGTAAAACCTACAATCACAGGGAGAAATAAAAATGCTGCTTTCTGAATGCATAGTTATTTTTTAATATTCAGTATAATTTTTACATATAAAAAAAGAAGGAAAACTGAATAGGAAAAAATCACTTTTGTATGATGGGGCAGTGTTATTAGCTGCAACATCACGGAATCGAATATTTGCATTTGGTGGGGAATATCACAGTTATAAACACCAACCAAAGAAAAACCACATGTGCAACAACAAAGGAAGCAGAACTGATGCTAACCGTTGAGAGAAAAACAGAAGAACTTTTACCTGATCTGTTTATCAGCCATTTAATTCAGATTGGATCTTGTAGAAACCAGATTTCTTTTCTTCCCAAAGTCCTCCAACTTCTTTGATCTTTTGACACCTACTTCCAGCAAGTGGTTTTCTAGAAGCAGATAGAAATATCACCAATGTTATTATTCCTAATCAGCGTTAGAGAAGGCCTTTGTTTACATGGAAGTAAGCTATTATTTTCCAGAGAATCCTATACGGTAGATGATGTATATACAGTTTAGCAACTGGACCGATATTTCAGAGGTTTCGGTCGATCCCAGGATATGACGTCCAAGAAAAATATATATCTAATACCCAAATCTGTGTAGAGTACAATCTTTTAAGGAGAAAAGTACAGAGTGAAGATCACAGAAAGTAACAATTTCTTATTAAGGGAGGCACTCTGCTTTTTAGTTTTAAAGTGCAGTGGATTATCTCAACAGTGAGGGTAAGGCATTACTGCACATGCTCAGAGGTACAGTTGTTCTCTGCACATTGGAGTAACCAGTTCTGTCTTCTGAATAGGTTGTAACCCTTACTGAAGAGGGATTTCTTTTTCAAAACAATGGCCATGTTACAGAAGCATTCTCTCGTGACGTTTCACCCACATCTATAGCAGGCGACCACAGAGATTGAGGGGTGTGTAGGAAACTAGGCAAGTGAGGTTTATATATCTGTGGAATGTCCAGGGTGGGAGAAAGAACTCTTGTCTGCATGAGGCAAGTGTGAATGTTGCTATTCAGTTCACCTCTCTTCCAAGGTGAACTGAACCACCTAAACTAGGCTCTACAGGCCAATGAATACTCCACCACAGACATCAGAAGAGCTGCAGGACCAAGAACAAGCCACAAGAGTCAAGACAAAGATCCACCCAGAGGAACCAATGACCGCATAGGGAAGCTGATGAAGAAACACAACCTACAAACTATCTACAGACCCACTAAGAAAATCAAACAAATGCTATGTTCAGCAAGGGACAAGAGGGATCCTTTCACCTCTGCAGGACTCTAGCATATATTATGAAGCTGTGGACAAGTCTACATAGGGACCACCAAATAAAGCATTGCCCAAACACATATCAAGGAACATGAAAGGCACTGCAGACTAACTCAACTTGAGAAGTCAGTCATAGCAGAGCACCTGATGAACCAAATTGGAAACAGCATATTATTTGAGAACACAGAAATGCTGGACCACTCTAACAATCACCATATCAGACTACACAGAGAAGCCATTGAGATCCACAAACATGTGGACAATTTCAACAGAAAGGAGAAAACCATGAAAATGAACAAAATCTGGCTACCAGTATTTAACAAACCCTCTAAACTTAGGACAGTAAATAAAGAGCAACACTCAAAACAGGAGAATTTCAGACAAGAATCAATTAGAGCCAGCTAACACCTCCCAACAAAGGATCCCCCAGGCAGCAACCCCTAGGCTTTGAAGCTGCAAGGCCATTAAATGCTAATCAAGGGGCCCAATTACGACATTCACGCTTGCCTTAAGCAGACAAGAGTTATTTCTCCCACCCTGGACATTCCACAGATATCAAACCTCACTTGCCTAGTTTCCAACAGACCCCACAACCTCTGAGGATGCCTGCCATAGATGTAAGCAAAACGTCAGGAGGGAATGCTCCTGGAACATGGCCATACAGCCTGGAAAACTCACAGCAACCCAATACACAACCATTTTGCCAATCACACTTTTGAATCTTACACTGTTTTACAATCTCTTGAAATGCCACAATGATATAGACACATTCTTATTGGGATAACTTAAATAGTGACAGAATAGGACAATAGCAACTAGAGGGAAAACGGGAGAATTCTGAACATTTAATTCCTGGCATGCTGAACCATAGCAAAAAATTGCCTAAGGTAAAACTAAGCTATCTGATCTGTTACACAAGATGAATGGTTGAATCTTGTACACAAATCAGGGGGACATGCAACAATATTAATTAAAACTCTTTCTTGGTGCATAGAAAAGAGACTAAACATGAATTGATTATAAAGGAATATGTAGAAAATGTTAATGCTGACAAGAGACTCAATACATATCTTTCACCTTCAGTGGAAACGAAGAAAAATCAGACTCAACCATGATTTAATCATCTTCTCGTTGCTCTTATCTTTCATATTAGAAAAATGAAAATGGAAAGAAGATTATCACTTTAGCCATAGCTGAATCTAAAAGGCATTTGCCTTTCATTTTAAAGAGAAGACTATTTCCAAATTACTTGCTCCTGCTGTTCAGGGAGGCGAGTTAACATGCTGAAAAAATGCTGAGACATCACACCCGCCCACCCACCACATGGCACCAAGGCATTTGTCAAATCTGACATGCTGCTAAGCTAGAAAAACAGATCTTCTGCGTAGTCTTATAATGAAACCAGATAATTCTGCAATGGGGAAGGAAAAACAAAGTATCTTTCGGTGCTGACATCCCTTCTAAAAACCTCCTGAATGATTGTATCCAGTCATGTCAAAGAAGCAGCAATAATAAAGATTTAAAGTATTCCTATTTGAAAGCATGCCATTACAACAAGAAAAATATGATGACAACAAAGCCATCCTATTTGTCTCCATACAGATAATTTACTTATTGCAAAAAAGACTTAAATTTATTTTTCCGTGTTCTTTGTGGGAGGAGGTTATGAAGCACATATATCAATAGGGATCTGGTTCTCAGACTTCACGAGGGTATGTGAAAATGCATATAATAATGAACCCAATTGTTTTTAATGGGATGAATGATGAAGATGGTGTAGCTTGTGCAGGAATCCCTAAATGAATAGATGAAACTATGGATAAATGAAAATGCATTTCTCTTCCATGGATATGTAGGTTGTATTGTACTGATCTACCATTCTAAAAGAAACCTGCATCCCAATGTTCATCCCCAGAGTAAGTTATTTGGGGGAGGGGAGGGGAATCTACATATCTGTAGTAACTAACTACCAACTCAATAAGGAGTTAAGTCTTTGATCAACAAATGAGATCTGGGGGGGGGGGGGGGGACAGGACAAATACACGCTTTTATAAAACAGAGTCCTTCATAGCATTACTGTGTTTCCTAAGTTATGCAACAGCAAGAGTAAGTCCCTTGTGAACTGCCTCAAGGCAAACCACGACTACCTTTTATGGCCCATTGGAAATTGCAGCTGGCACTGTAAAATGCACTATCCCACTGGGGATGGGGAAGACCAAATGACTGAGCAACCAGGTATTTCTGAATCTGAAATGGAACAGCAAGCACCCTTTCTTAAACATTTTGTGCTAATGCACAACACGAACACAATCACCAAAACATACCAAGTAACTCGGGGACCCTTGCTCTTGAGGGTTGGACTGACCCAAGGCATTTTGCTGACTGTCATCTTGGTTTCTAGGGAAAGTTGAAGTTTGATCTGCTCTTTTCATTGAATTGTTGTGAGTCTTCAAGTCATTTCTGATTTATGGCAACTCTAAGGTAAACCTTGGTCTCAAAAATCATAGTTCAACATGCAAACCACTATACCATACCAGTTCTGTTTCATTGGCTTTTGAACCCATTCATTGCCTTTTTAGCTTCACATCTGTATTTGTTAAACTTTTCCCCAACACTTTATCTCTCTTCAGTACTTTTTAAACCTCATGACAAACAAATATTGTGACACAAATCTTGTGACTGAATCTGGGCTCTGAAAGCATTTTACGAGGATGGCTATCCAAAGCGCTCTGAGGTGACTTTAAGCTGTTTCTTAAACATGATTAAATTCTGCTGCAACCTCTGATCAATATGCATATTATATAAATAAATACCAATGCAATGGCTTAGGTACTCTTTATACAAATAAGCTTTTTATTTCCTTCCAAAGGAAACAAAGTGAAGGTAAATGCCAGAACATAGGATGACTGGTGACCACAACTGTGGGGTGGTGAACCTACTCTAAACCAGTGGTTCTCAACCTGTGGTCCATGGCCCAACAGTAGGCCGCGAGAATGAAAATTCGGTCCGCAAACCTCCTTCCTCTTTATTTTATTTTATTTTATTGATTTCTGCTCCTTTCTGCAGAGCTAACCATCCCTACCCCTTTTGGTACTAATGTTGGAGAGTGGACCCTGGTCAAAGTGGTCCCTGATAAAAAAAAAGACTAGGAACCACTGGTCTAAACTAAGCTTTCAAAGGATTCTCCAAGGTGCTGGCCCCTGTTCACTCAAATAGAGAGATTCTTCAATGCTTGGTTTAAAACCTGGAGTTCACCACTTTTCTTCCATCATTGCCCTCAGCTATAAAGACTAGATGCACCTCTAGAACTTCTCATAACTTACAGGCATGGGTCAAGCAGCCTGTTACATTGCAAAGCGATTGGAAAATGTCTGCTGAAACTCAAAGAACTTGCAGAACAAAAACATTACTGGTGGGGGGCTGGGTTTCAGTGCAATGCTAAGTTTGTTGCCATTCCCTATGACTAGCATAAATCGTGCAAAGAATTAAAAACAATGCCAGAACAATGTTAATTTGTCCAGTATACATATAGCAATATATCCTGCTGGATCTGGTATTTTTCCAAGTATAATTAGGATAGCACAGTAACATTTAAAAGCACACATTTTCCTTTCAATTTATGCAATATGTTCATATTCTGCTCTGCCCCCTTCACAAATGTTGCTTTGCATTTCAGCAAAGATTTTCAGTACATGTGGGTGTATGATGGAATAAGGCTAGCATTCAATGTCTTCTGCCAGAGATGCCTTTGATTTAGAACAAATCTTACACCAGCTGATTGCCAGAGCTATCCTTCTTTAGACTCATATCACTTCTTGATGCATCCATTTACTTGAAGGCTGCACTTTTTCTTAACTCCTCAGAGGTGATATATTTTTGCAACTGTGCGAGGACACCAAATCTTTTCTATGGTTCTGATTAAATGCACATCCTTGGAGAGAAATCCATACTAGTACAATACACTCCACATAAATTTTGTAGGTCACACAAATGTTGTAGGTAACAGATGTACTAGTATGTCTTGTAACAATCCTCCTCCCAACAACCCCCCTCTTTCCAATCAGTTTTCCAGACAGATAAGACTGGTTGGATGGTAGAAAACCAGAGAATAATGCACTTGGTTGTGTGATAGAAGGACACATTATTTAAGAGAATACAATAAAATGCCCCAAGGAAGCCTTAAAGATTATTGCATGAAGATCTGAGCCAAACTCTTCCAAATATGGAAAAGAAATGCATATTGGGAAGCATATTTTTTCATTGTTAACACATGGCTATTGTGTGTACATAACTGTCAGCTGTATTGTCCTTAGAATAACCCTATGAGTCATGTCAAACGAATTCCATTTTACAGATAAGGCAGTAAGGAAAACTATTGGGGGGAGGGTTTGAGAGAGACAGAGACAGATCAGTGGATATATCTGACACAAAAGGGGACCTGGCAAAGTCAATCTTTGTTGACTGAGTTCACCTCTCCTCTTTCAGGATGGTGAGATACTGTTATGGAACCAAGAAGGAAGAGAAGAATGTGTCACGAAATCTGTGAATGTTTGGCTTTTATTAGTGTAGCAGATTTCACTGCAATGCTTACCACCCCCTCCAAATATATATATTTGCCACCAGATATATTTGTTTTCCGCTTTTTAATTGGGCTGCTACAGGGACCTCTGTGGGAAATTATGTATCTTCATCAGGAAGATCCTGCTTTAGAACCATCCTCAGTTGCCAATTTAAATTCCACATGCGGATTTCACTGTATAGCTCAATTCAAAGAAAGAAAGAGCTTTCAAGTCACAATAGATAACTGAGAAAATATTTTAGATGAACCAATAACTACTGGAATGGAGTGGGCGAAGTCTGCCTTCCAGATATTGACAAACTCCAACTCGCAGCAGCCCTGGTCAGCATAGGTAAGGGTGAGGAATGTAGGGAGTTGAAGTTCAACATCTGGAGGGCCACACTTTCCCACCCCCCTTTCTAGAGATGGGATAATAATAACAATCATCATCGTCATCATCATCATCACAAAAATACTGTGGGACTTTTGAATCCAGACTGACAAAGTTTTGGAACACAATACACCAGACATCACAATTGTGGAAAAGAAAAAGGTTTGGATTATTGATGTCGCCATACCAAGTCACATTGAGGAAAAACAACAGGAAAAACTCAGCCATTATCAGGACCTCAAAATCAAAATCAAACTGCAAAGACTCTGGCATAAAGCAGTACAGGTGGTCCCAGTGGTAATCAGCACACTGGGTGCCGTGCCAAAAGATCTCAGCCAGCATTTGGAAACAATAAACACTGACAAAATCACCATCTGTCAACTACAAGAGGCCACCTTACTTGGATCTGCACACATCATTCGAAAATACACCATATAGTCCTAGACACTTGGGAAGTGTTCGACTTGTGATTTTTTGATACGAAATCCAGCATATATATCTTATTTGCTGTGACATACTGTGTTTTTGTGTTAGTAAAATAATAATACAAATTTATATCCCGCCCCATCTACCTGAGGGGACTTGGAGTGTCTTAACAACAACATGACTGTGCAAACAATATGGACAATGGGTTGTTGTAGGTTTTTTGGGCTATATGACCATGTTCCAGAAGCATTCTCTCCTGACGTTTCACCTGCATCTATGGCAGGCATCCTCAAGGGTTACGAGGTCTTTTGGAAACTAGGAAAAGTGGGTTTATATATCTGTGGAATATCCAGGGTGGGAAAAAGGATGTCTGTTGGAGCTAGGGCTCAATGTTTCAATTGGCCACCTTGATTGGCATTTGATGGTCTGACAGTTTTTAGGTGTAGTATGTTACTGCCTGGGGAAATCCTTTGTTGAGGGGTGATTAGCTGTCCCTGATTGTTTCTTGTCTAGAGTTCCCCTGTGTTTGAGTGTTGTTCTTTATTTACTGTTATAATTTTAGATATAATATATAAACTTCACAACCTCTGAAGATGCCTGCCACAGACACAGGCAAAACCTCAGGAGAGATTGCTTTTAGAACATGGCCATATAGCCCAAAAAACCTACAACAACCCAGTGATTCCGGCCATGAAAGCATTTGACAATACGGACAATAATAAACATATAACCAATTTATAATTAAATCAGATCAAACAAATAATAACAAAGCAAAATCAACAGGAAAGTAAAAACAAAATATTAAATTGACACAAGATGATGGGCATCATGGGCTTACAGGTATAAATACTGTGGGACTCAGTACAGGATTTGTTTTGCAAAACAGAATGGACAGATTAGGTTATTGCAAAGTGATTTCAGGAGCTGTAACAGGCAAGTGAGCCCGGGGACTTTCAGGTTCTATGCAGCAGGTGGCTTCACTGCTCATGTAGTACACCCACCACAAAACAGTCCTAAACACACCTGATCTTATCTAATTTTGAAAACCGAAGAGAGTTGGGCCCATTTAGTACTTGGATGAGAGCTCACCAGGGGACACCACAGATCTCCAGGTAGGATAAGAAAAAAATCACACCTGAAACTCTGCAGCACAGCCAGATAATAATGGGCCAGATGAAAAAAAAACCCACCAAAATCAAACGAACAATTAGACTGGCTCCCTATAAGGCAGCTTCCTATTTTTATATCCAATGTATTGTTTTCTGTAGTGAAGATTAACTTTTCTCATCTTATGACATTCCGTGGTCTGAATTACATAGGTTAATGGGCAGACAGCAACCACCATTTATATAAAGAACATACTTCAAATATATAATCAGGAACTTTCCCAGCAACCTGCATAGTAGGTCAGTATTGTGTGTGTGCATGTGACCTGTTGACTTATAGCAACCTTATTAATGTAATACCATTTCTATAATATAGTGAGGCAGCTGAACGTCAGAGGCAGTGGTTCACCAAGAGGATGGGAAGACTATAGCACTCCAAAACATCACTGCAAAGTTCAAGGAGGGCTGAATTCAGTCGTCAGCACAATTTAGAATCATAAACTAAATTAACAGAGCTGGAAAGGAAAGCAAGGCCAACGAGTTCAATTCCTGCCACTTAGGGATACACAGGGCCACCCTGTCTCACCTGTACCTTCCTCAGCAGGAGAGAGAAGGGGAAAGAGCAGAGAAAGAGGCACATAAAGAAACAGAAAAAGGAGCTTCTTCTGCTGTTGACTTTGCCCTGTCAACCTCAGGCATGCTCTTCACAATGATTGCAAAGAGAGTGTGACATTTGGCAGAAAAATGTTCTCATTTGGCTTAGCCCCCACACAACAGCATAAGTCTCAGCCCTGCCTTTGACAGTGTGTTTTTAACAATTTACATGGATTCCCACATAAGAAGAAAACTGCCTTGAAAAACTTCTGACCCTCTTCACTTGTAGGAACAGCAACATCAAACCTGCCTTGATATATTAATTGTCCCATGTCTGTGTGCTTTTTTTCTCTCCGCAACTGAGCAGGTGCCCCTCTGCTGAGGAAAGAGCATTGCACAGCTCTAAAGTTCACACATGGTTACTTGACGTCAGCAGAAATCCATCCAAGAACAGAAACCATTAGCTATTTTATATCTTATTCCTGGGAGACCAATGTGGCAACAACATCAGGAATATTTCCTCTAAGGCGAGCACTTTACAGATCTGCTACAGGAGGTAGGCAAAACCAGCTTCCTTCTCAGCTATCCCTTACAAGTCCACTGGAACAATAAACAGCATGCGTGCTAACTTTGGTATTCTAAGACTTCTCCTATGCACCCAACAGATTTTCTTGGCAACTCAACAAAAACAAATACTGTGAAGTCCAGAAATACCTGACCTACCAAAACAAGGGACATAGCTTAGGTTTACCATCCTTTATTACACTGAATGTCAAAAGGCAATGCATACTTTCAGCAGACCACAGCTATATTAAGAAAATTAAATAAATCAAACTTCATTAGATTTATTGGCTGTATGTTACATTTAAAGGAAAGAGATGGGGCTATTATGTCAATTGAAACCACAAATGGAAGGACCTTGGAGACCAAAAGTTTATCAAATCTATTATGTATAACAACACATCAGTTATATGTCAGACCGATAATACATATACAGGAGTTTTTATCTATCCACTAGTTAAATTAGAGCTTAATACAAACATTTAGTATGTCCAAAAACCCTAAAGGTTCTGGATCCTGTCTGATTTTGGGAGCTAAAAAGGGCTGGCCCTGGGGAGTACTTGGATGGGATGCTGCCAACGAATACCAGGTGGTATAGGTTATATTTCAGAGGAAGAAATTGGCAAAACCACCCCTGATTATTGTTTTCCCAAGATGACTCTATAAAATTAATGGGTTTATCGTAAGTCAACAGGTGACTTGAACGCACACGCGCACACACCATCGTTTGCCACAGAACATAATAAATATAATCTTCTTCTTCTTCTTCTTCTTCTTCTTCTTCTTCTTCTTTATTTATACCCCACCACCATCTCCCCAAATGGGACTCGGGGCGGCTAACATGAGGCCAAGCCCAAAAATAATACAGCAAAGTTAGACACAAAAGAGAAAAATTACATCACAACAAAATATATAAAGTAACAAAATAAAATAAACAGTGCAAAATAACATAATACAAATCAAACATAAAGGGCGAGAACATCACTAGATATCACTCTTTGCCCTTTAACTATGTAACTTTAAGGCATTAATTCCTGCCTACATTATGAAAGGTAAGTGATGGAAAAAATAGTTTACCGTCCATATAAGAGATCATCCATTTTTAAATTTATTAAGAAAGCTGAAGTAAGCCCATTTCTTAGTGGCAAAAACCTCAAAATAGCAAGCATTTCTGGAAGAAAAGCACATAAGGGCAGCCACATTTCAAAAAATGCTTCACAGCCAAGACTCATGACTGAATGGTTTAGCTTCATTTGCTTTTCTAAAAATATTTTCAAAAAGCAGCACCGTGTCAATACAACACTTTGCTATATTTAGGCTTTATGGGGCTGACTTCTGAATAGGCAAGTAAGAGGTTAGCTATGCTGGGCCCACAATGAATAATCAAAAGGGATTGTCTAGATTTTAATATTATGCCAATGGTTGGAAAACCTGTAATATTCTCCCTTTCTTTTCTTGTCTCTTTTCAGATGATAAATTCATTGGGACCAAATCTCTTCTTAGTTTATGTGAAACATGGTGATGAATTTTAGCAATTTTCTGCAGTCCTTCATACTTTCTTATTGTATTTGAGATGTTGTTTTTTGACTGAAATACTAGCAGCAAGACATGCACTAATATATCTGCTCTTCTGTCTGGATTCCAGGTGACACCAAACAAATGAATCAGAAGGCATCTGTCCAAACTTTAGCTTCTCATCATTTTCTAGACACCTCATTCCCAAATACACACACATACAGAAAGAGAGAGAGAGGAATTACATGGGTCAGAATTACTGCCAAAACAAACAGAAGAAATCCATCTTTGCCTATTTCCAAATCCAATAATGTTGTTATTATGATTCCCCCTTCGAATGGCACCTACCACATAAACTTTCAGCAGATGTGGCTTTTCCCAATCACTGAAAAACCTCAACGGAACAGGTCCTACCTGCTGAACCTCTCCCTGCCACACAACTGAGTCCTCTTTGAGCCACTAAGCTCTCTGGTTATAATATAAAAACAACCTTCTCATTTCTGAGGTGCTGGCTATGTCCCAATAATGTCCCCTCCACCCATGACCATAGCTAAATTTATCCAGAAGTATTTGTTTTACAGGCTTTAATCTCAGCAAATTCTTGTGAAACTAAAGTAGAATATTTGCACTCACAAACTAATGCCATTGTATTTCTAAGGCATGAAACATCGCAGAGTAAATTGCAATGTCTGGGTAAATATAGGGGTCATGGTCCAAACTAATTATTTTGATTATTACATTTTACAGACACTAAGGATAAAACCCAGTAGTCTGAACACTGACCAGGGTGTGATTCCATGGAAACCCATTGGGTAATCATACCCTTTCAGGTCCAGAAAATCTCATGATGGCCTTGGGGTTGCCATAAATTGGGAACAACATGTAGGAACACAACAACAGCAGCAGCAGCAGCAACAACAACATTGGATAATGCTAGGATTAACCATTTCTATATCATCCCCATTTTAGCCTCCCCCCCCCATACCTGTTTCTGAGCCAAGGATCACTGTCATACCTGCATAAATTTCCAGCAATAAAGCCCTAGGGTGACCCTCACATGCCCCCGACTACTTCTTAATTTTGGTACAAATGGCAAAATAACCCAGTGACTCAATAATTCACATCTTTCCATGTCCTCAGTCTCACACACTTTCTCCAACTTCTCAGGTGTATGTATATCCAACATAGATTAGCTTTCTTTAAAGTCTCCTGAATCTATATGCTAAGCAAACAACATACTATATTTCATTGCATAATAGTCGGCATTGCATAATAGTCCCCCCCCCCCCCATTTTTGTGGTGCCAAAATTGATATTTTAGAATCTCTCGCATAATAGTCACACAGTTGATTTAGCCAGCCTCCCTGCTGTAAAAAATCTAGCATTCCTTTCTACCTGTCTTGCTACCCTGTCCTAAAAAACTTTATCCATCCCATTTCAGCAAAGGCGTTTCACTCACTCGCTCACCCATCTATCTGCCCACTCATCCACCCACCGACCCACCTGCCCACCACTTCATTCACTCACTCACTCACCCATCCACCTGCCCACCAACTCATCTGCTCACTGCTTTACTCACTTACCTGTCCACAGACCCAACTGCCCATCGGCCCACCTGCCTGCCGCTTCACTCACTCACTTGAACACATGCATGCTCGCTGTGCATGAAAGGGAGTGGGCAAGCAGATGGATGGGCATGTAAGTGGGTGGGAGAGTGTGAGTATGAGTGGGTGGGCGGGCAGGTGAGCAAGTGTGCAATTGAGTGGTTGGGTGAGTGAGTGAAGGGGTTGGTGGGTCAGTGATGGGCAAATGAGTAACTGAAGTACCCTTGCAAAAAGGGGGAAGGCAAGTGGGTAAAGCTGTTTAGAGCAGGGCAGCAAGACACATGGAAGGGAAGCCTAGTCCTGATCTGTATTTTTAGCACCATATCTCAAAGTTTAGAAACCAGTAAAGCTGACTCTAATTGGTCTAGCAGAAGACTGTGAAATGATGGGCATGTAAACTATCATGCCTAAGTCTTTCGTATTCTTGAGAGGCGAGGAGCTGGGGAGATTATGATGACCATGAAGACGTGGAATCCAGGTTTGTGATTTTTAGGATGCAAAGATGTGAAAAACAGAGACAGGTTGGAGTATTTCATGTCATCACATAGCAATATTCTAAACAATTTACAAATGACATTCAGAAACACTTCTATTATCTTTCCACAAGTAATAGACTAAGCTTATCTAAAAATATTTCTGTTTCTAACAGTGGAAGAGCTTCCCCCTCCACTGTTTTTTTCCATTTATTCTTTAGGTTCTGTCTCTGTGTGTGTTTAACCTTGATGTTTATCCATATAATTTCATTACTAAATTTAATCTTAATATTTAAATAGATAGTAGAATTAAAATACTGTTCCATTTTTGTATGCAGAAAAAAAATCTATTTTCCTCTTGCAAATACATTCAAATGCTTTGCTGTCTCTGCATTTCAACATACATCACCTTGAAAACTAGTTGGACTTTTGAGATTTACGAATAGGAAGCAGCCTAGGAACAGATCTTCACATTCTACTGATGACCTTGAGAAAGCCATCTTGACTCCATTCACTTTACCCGAATGAGAGAGGCAAACTGTTTCTTTCAATATGCAGTTCATTCTGCATCAAAAATAAGGATGCAAGGCACATCACAGGGGTAATGCTAACCCTTCAGAGGCAGCTGGACAGCAATTCAGATGTAGTCAGCAGAACAGTGAAGGATGTCAAAAGTTTCCAAAAATCCCACTGGAATATGGCTGGGTGCAAATAGGACTATGATGTATTGTCGAAGGCTTTCATGGCCAGAATCACTGGGTTGTTGTAGGTTTTTTGGGCTGTATGGCCATGTTCTAGAAGCATTCTCTCCTGACATTTCACCTGTATCTATGGCAAGCATCCTTTGAGGTTGTGAGGTCCTCACAACCTCTTGCCATAGCTGTAGGTGAAACGACAGGAGAGAATGCTTCTAGAACAAGGTCAAAAAACCTACAATAACCTAAGACAATGATGCTCAGAATTTGAAAGAGTATCATAATTTCTCACTCAGCAAATGCTTAGAAAAAGTGTGGTGTGTGGGGGACTCTGAGATCCATTCCACACAGCTGAATAAAATCCTGCATTAATAATATTTTGTCTCCCTGAGGGGACTCAGGGCAGATTCCAGCATACAGAAACTGACCTATTGAATTTTAATGGCCAGGCAAGAGTTAAACCTAGTAACCAGTTCTCTAAAGAGAAACATTTGAGAAAACCGGCTGACCATTTATTCTTTATTTTCTGGACACAGGGCCATCCGTAACTGCAATTAGCATTTTGGCAAAATATTCGAATGCAATATAATGCCTCAGAGCAGATGCTCATAACAAGAAGCATTTTTATGAACCTAAGGCCCCACATAGCTGTATAAAATCCACACTGTACTGGATTATAAAATGTGAGCTCAAATAACTCAGTTCAAAGCAGAAATTGTGGATTATCTGCCTTGATATTCTGGGTTATATGGCTGTGTATAAGGGCCCTGAGACAGACAGATGAAAAGTATCTTGCATCTTAACGGGTAGAAGAGCTAAGGATGGGAGTTCTTGGTGTGACTCCCATCCTGGCTCTGGAAAAAAAAACTGCTTCTAGATGAAAACATCTTCCTCACCCATGACCTGAAGCAAAATGGGGATGTCCTCCTAAGAACAGATCATACAACGTAACTGTAGCACTTTGTTCAACAACAAGGTTGGAGAACGTGTGGCCCTCCAGATATTAAGCAGAGGCTGGATGGCCATTTGTCAGGGGTGATTTGAATGCAATATTCCTGCTTCTTGGCAGGGGGTTGGACTGGATGGCCCATGAGGTCTCTTCCAACTCTTTGATTCTATGATTCTATGATTACCAGAGTGCAATTCAGACCAAATTAGTATTGCCAACTGGCTGCAGCCTATACAATCGTGGGATTGGTTATCTGATAGGGCACTGGAATTCTCCAGAAAAAAAAATCATAAGGTCTTGTCATAGTTTTGCAACAAAATTACAGCTTTGGTAGAAAATTAGAAGTTTGTCGAGTTAGTTGTTAACTGGCAACATCCAAGTAGGATTTACACAAACCTTTTATTCATCTGTATGCCCGCTCGACACACTCCAAGTTGATTTGGGGAGTTTCACACACTTTCTCCCCAGAGACAAATGGAGGAGAGTGGAATGAAGCCAAGTGGCCCGAGGAAAGGAGTTATTGGTGATAACCTGGTGCTGCACTCTTCCCATTAATTTTCAAGTGAAAGTTGGAAAAGCTGCCAAAATTCAGGCAGAGAGCAAGACACTGACCATTAGCTGGTCATTTGTTTAGTTTTTAATTTGTTTTCTTTTTGTTTACTCCTCACACTGTTAAAACCAAATAGGTTCATTATAATTTAGGTCTTCCTTCCAGTTCATGATTCAGTATTTTCATTTGTAGCATTTTTTAAAAAAAGGGTAAATTCAATTTGATTGTTGTCTGTTTCTTCATTCAGTCACTTTCGACTCTTCTGTGACCACATAGACCAGCTGATGCCAGAGCTCCCTGTTGGCCATCACCACCCCCAGCTCTTTCATGGTCAAGCCAGTCACTTCAAGGATAACATCCATCCATCTTGTCCATGCTCGGCTCCTCTTCCTTTTTCCTTCCATTTTGCCCAACATCATTACCTTCTCTAAGTTTCCTGTCTTCTTATTATGTGGCCAAAATATTTCATCTTTGCCTCTCTTTTTGTGTGTGTGTGTGTGTGTCAGGAGTGACTTGAGAAACTGCAAGTTGCTTCTGGTGTGAGAGAATTGGCTGTCTGCAAAGACGTTGCCCAGGGGACACCAGGGTGTTTGGATGTTTGACAATCCTTGTGGGAGGCTTCTCTCAAGTCCCTGCATGGGAAGCTGGAGCTGACAGAGGGAGCTCATCTGTGCTCCCCCCGGATTCCAACCTCCGACCTATTGGTCTTCAGTCCTGCTGGCACAAGGGTTTAATCCATTGCACCACCGGGGGCTCTTCGTCTTTGCCTCAAATATCCTTCACTCCTTTGAGCAGCAGGGCATTATTTCCTGGAATATGGACTGCTTTGATCTTCTTGTGGTCCAAGGAAGTCTCAAAATTTTCCTCCAGCACCACTTGTAATAATATTATTTTAAAACAATGGTATTTTAATATATCAAACAGGTTACTGGAAATTCCATGCCAAACAAAGCTATAAAGAATGTTATGTTCCTACAGTAACAAAGTGATTTACTATCTGCAAACTTGTGTGTGTATCTCTGTGTTAATATTGCATTTTTTAGTTATTCTGAAACGTTGGGGGCTTTTTTCTAAAGAAAGTGTTGAAGAAATGTTGTAACCATGGCAAAAATGTTCCCCCTGTTTTTTCTTTAGAAAAATAGTGAGAATTTTCCCTCCTCTCTTGGGTTTAACATTTCCAGAAATGTTGCATCTCTCGCATGTGTGTGTGTGGGGGGGGGGGGGGTATGTTTGGTCTCCACTCCACATAGTAAAATGTCTTGGGCCAGAACTGCTTTTAAATGCATAACAAAGATCTTTACAAATCCGATTTAAGAAGAGCAATCACTAGCTCAAGCAGGCACTTACATATTAGATTTTAGAAACAGACAGGAACTATTTTGTGTGGGAAATGGAGACCTTGAGAACCAAGACAGCACAGTCTGTGTTGACTACAACCAAAAAACACTGAATGAGCATTGAAAGCAACCTGAAGAAGAGAACCTAAAGGGAGGTTGAGGAAAGGGGAAGAAGATCAACATGTTCCACTTCATTACTTTGTGGGAATATGGTGAAGACCTGGCAGCCTTCCTAGAATGAAAGGTCCCATTCATTTACCATCAGTAACAAAAAAACAAACCCAGACCCTGTTCAAAACTGGCTGCTTCTCCTGAATGAGATTCAGGAACCCTGCCTAGGAAGAAAATCCTCATTTCTGGCAGTCAATTATGCATTACTTCACCAGGAACAGCTCCTAGTAGCCTTAGAGAATTGTTTCTTGGGACTATATGGGCTTCAGGCATGTAGCCGGGGGGGGGGGGGGGGCTTGAGGGGCTTCAGCCCCCCCTCCCGAAATTCTCATGGTGGTTCGCGAAAAAGGCCTTACTGGTGCATTATTTAAACTGTTATGTTTATTGATATCATGATCTGATCACCATACTCAATATATCCCATATGCATGGGGGTATTGGGGTAATGATATAAAAGGTTTGCTAGAGTAGACCCTCTTTCACTCAGACTCAGCAGCTAGGCAGGACTGAGTTGCTGAAAATAAACCAACTTCCACAAAGCTTCCCTCCTATGTTCATACTCAGCTTGAGAACCATCTGAAAGGCTAGCTAGATTGTGTGCCTGTGACTGAAGCAATATCCTCCATTGGAAGATAGCTCTCCACACTTTCAGAAGATTTGTTTCTTGCATTGCCAAGTAGACAAATATACAGACAGGGAAACAGCAGGGAATCAACCAATCAAGACACAGCAGATGTAATTTTGCTGTGATTTGTAGTAGCAGCTAAGTTGTATTACACAGCTACCTCTAACTCCTATGGGCACTCACTGGGTGGCATTGTTATGCTCAACGCCAACTAGAAAGCATGTTCTGGACAAACAGAAGTCATGACCAATCATGTTCCAAAGGCGGCAATGAGATTTTGTGGGGAACTTCACCCACCACCTCAAACAGCATTTACAAATTAAATTGGATTCCTTGGAGTCCACTTTCAAACACTAAGCTCAGGAAAATATGAGACAGATGTTCTGATGGGACCAAGATACTACAGGGAATCTTAACAGGCAAAAGGCCTTCTTAGATGTTCTGCCCCCTTCCAACTCTGCAAATCAGCTCCCTTTCAATTAGAGAAAGGTAATAGTGAGATGATGTCCTGAAGAACAGAGAGAAACTTGGAGGGGGATTGATTTTGTTGTTTGGGAGTTGCAGTTGCTGGGATTGATAGTTCACCTACAATCAAAGAACATTCTCAACTCCACCAACAATGGAATTGAACCAAACTTGGCACACAGAACTCCCATGACCAACAGAAAATACTGGAAGGGTTTGGTGGGCATTGACCTTGAGTTTTAGAGTTGTAGTTCACCTACCTCCAGACAGCACTGTAGATTCAAACAATGATGGATCTGGACCATATTTGGCATGGATACTCAATATGCCCAAATGTGAACACCAGTGGAGCTTGGGAAAAGTAGACCTTGACATTTGGGAGTTGTAGTTGCTAAGATTTACAGTTCACCTACAATCAAAGAGCATTCTGAACCCAATCAATGATTTAATTGGGCCAATCTTCCCACACAGAACCCCCATGACCAACAGAAAATACTGTGTTTTCTGATGGTCTTTAGTAACTCTCTGACACCCCCTCGCAACTCCCCCCAGGGGTCTTGACCTTCAGGCTGAGAAACACTGCTCTAACTCCTGGTTTTGGTAGAAAACAGGATATAAATAAATGTAATAATAACAGTTATCGGGCTTGATTAAGCCTTCTATTTTGTAGACATTATAAACCAACTGGGGTTGCTCAAGGCAAGCTTCTATATCCAGCTCCTTCTACACTGCCATATAAAATCCAGTTTATCTGCTTTGAATCCTAACTTCAAAAGGTGTTGAGACGTAACTCAAGGATTCTGCTGAAGATCTCATTTTTGGCAGATCAATATGGGAGGGCGGTATTTCAGATATCCTGTTCTCAAATCATTTAGGGCTTTTAGAACATACGGCAATGTAGACTCATATATTCCAGTTCAAAGCAGATAATGTGAATTATCTGCTTTGATAATCTGGAGGGAGCAAGCTTGTTTTCTGCTTCCTTGGAGACTAGGATGCGGAATAATGGCTTCAAACTACAAGAGAGGAGATTCCATCTGAACATGAGGAAGAACTTCCTGACTGTGAGAGCCGTTCAGCAGTGGAACTCTCTGCCCCGGAGTGTGGTGGAGGCTCCTCCTTTGGAAGCTTTTAAACATGGGCTGGATGGCCATCTGTCAGGGGTGATTTGAATGCAATATTCCTGCTACTTGGCGGGGGTTGGACTGGATGGCTCATGAGGTCTCTTCCAACTCTTTGTTTCTATGATTCTATGATTCTATTATATGGCATCATAGAATAGGCCTTCATCAGCTGTTCTTAATCTACCCTTCAGATGTTGTTATTTCTTTAAAGTATTATTGTATCACCTTCTAGTTCACAAGGACTCTCAAGATGATAAACAAATAAAGATTATAATAATACAAAGATATAAGACATCTGAAAACACATTAAATATGTTCTTTAAAACTCCTAAAAGCAGTCTGAAACATTCCTAAAATTTGGTTTTAAAGCAGTCAGAGCAGTAATTTTGAACACTGAGTGTCATATGGAACAATACTGTTTCAGCTTAAAAGAATGAGCCCAGCCTAATCTTTTTGAGCATGAAGTTCCTCAGTTGAAGTCCAGAGAGAGTCTGGTGACGTACAGCCACCAACCTAACTTCAAAAGGTGTTGAGACGTAACTCAAGGATTCTGCTGAAGATCTCACATTTTTGGCAGATCAATATGGGAGGGCGGTATTTCAGATATCCTGTTCTCAAATCATTTAGGGCTTTTAGAACAACACATGCTCAAAAGGACAGTTCCTGCTGCATTTTGCACTGGCTGAAGGTTCCAAGCAGTTTTCAAGGTCAACCCCATGCAAAGCACATTTTTCCTAGGTTACAATTCCCAGCAGCTTTACCCAACATAGCCAAGTGTGTTCAGTGATGGGAGCTGCAAACAATATTGTGAAGGGCACCATGATATACAAATAAAGTATCATTGAGCAATGTTGCCAAGTAAGCCTAGCAAATTCTGCTTATTGGGTCAAATTGTCGTATAGGTTGAGCATCTCTTATCTGAGATGCTTGGGACCAGAAGTGTTCCATTTTTAAAAAATAATAATAATACTTGTATTGATTATGAGATACCTTATGGCAGGGCCCCAAACCTAAAGAAGAAATTTATTTATGTTTCAAATACACCTTGTACACATTGTCTGATGGTAATTTTAGACAGTTTAAATAGCATGAAACAAAAGTATGTGTACATTGAACTATCAGAAAGCAAAGGTGTCACTATTTTAGCTACCCATGTGGACAATTTTGGATTTTGGTATACAGACATCCCCAAGTTATAAACATCCAATTTACAAACGACTCATAATTAAGAACATGGATGAGAAAACAAGAAAGTGAGAGAATTCTACCCCTAGGAAGGGAAATTTATTCCTGAAAGAGTTATTACCGTGTTTCCACGAAAGGATTCCCACCAATCCTTGTATCGACAATAAGCTTTTTTTTTTCCAAATCCAATCATCACAAAGACAGAAAGTAAGGCGAAATCTTCTGAACAGGGACCAGACATATGTGTGTGTGTGTGTGTGTATACACACACACACACACAGATACACACACAGATAGACTGTAGTTACACTTTTAAAATGTGCCTGTTCCAGCTTACAAAGAAATCCAACTTAAGACCAAACCAACAGAATCTATCTTGTTCGTAACTTGGGGACTGCCTGTATTTTGGAATTTTAGATAAGGGAAACTCAACCTGCATCGCAGAAATACCTGACTACCATATGTGCTAGACAACAGCTCCTACCTCACCAGACAGGATAGCCATTGGTCATGGTAAATGAGGAAATGTGACAGAAAGTTTGTGCATAGCTCTTGGCACTTTCCTATTAATATCCTATAATTGAAGGTGTTATTTATATCTTCACCATTTGCCTTAAGTGCATCAAACTAGGAAAGTCAGAATGACTTCTTCCAGTCCTGTAATTATGAAGACCTTGCTAAAAAAGTAATGGGCCACTTCTTTTTCCTGATTACCTCCCAAAGTATTACCAAAAAAGCTTAAGTCTCTTTTCTGCAGATGCAGTGTTGAGTCATCACTAAAGTAATAGGAACGGAATTGCTGCAATCCGGAAGAGGACACAGTCATTTGTTAATGGGCTTACTTTAAATGGTTACTAGAAACATACACACGGTCTTTGTGCTAAAGTGATCTAATAATGTGCACACTAATTACATTAATTCAAACAGGTCTCATGTGCCTTGGGGTATGGGCAAATTCAGACAGGGAATGCTTAGCATGTGACATAAGAATGGATGAATGGAAATGAAATAACATGTGTAAAGCATTTTTAGAAGGAAGAGATATTTGTGATAGAGCCAATTCAGAAGACATCGCTGCAAGAATATAACTCACAGCAGTACATTTGGTCATGAAAAAAGTGATGGATGTGGAAGTGAGTGTGTGCCTTCATGTCGCCTGTTGATTTATGGTATCCCCATGAACTGCATGGAGTTTTCTTAAGCAAGGTGAGTTGGGTTTACTAGTTCTTTCCTCTGAAACAGAGCCTACAGTTCCTGGAGTGAGTAGCTACTATAAATCATAGAATAATAGTATTGGAAGAGACTACATAGGCCATCTGGTCCAACCCCTTGCTATGCAGGAAAAGCACAATCAAAGTACCCCTGACTTTCTAAACCTTTTTATTTCAAGTATGCAACAAAACCCCTAAGTGTTAATAATACAACCAGGTACCAGAGACTGAGGTCTTTTGTGAGGTGAGTACACCGCAGCCTGAGGAAAACCCAGCTCAAACTATGTGACCAAAAATGGTGCGGACAATAGGACTTCCTTGATTAACCCCAGAAGTTGGGTCCCATACCTCCAGAATCTCCAGATAGCTACTGGCATCTGTAGAACAGTGCAACAATTTTTTTTAGGTCTGTACAAACAGTATATTCACATAATGCATCAACATTGTAGCCAAACTTCAAATATTACTTCCTAGGGTTGAATCAACAAATGAGCAAGGCCATATACCTCTTCCCCTTCATTGTCACTTTCCTTATCTGGAAAGTTTCCATCTGCAGGGAGATTCTCTATGTGACCAAGAACCTAATTTTTCTAAGAAGCTTGTAGAGTATCTAAATCAGTGGTTCCCAACCATAGGCCACTAGTGGTCCACAAGAACTAAAATATGGTCCATGGACTCACCATTACGACACCGCTGCAATGAAAGCGACTGCTCTTGTGAAACCCTCTCATAGTGCTGAGGATTATAATATATTAAACATGGTTTTAGAGCGGATGTGGTCTATCCAATGCAATTTTCTGAATCAGCACCCCAAATAACCAAACTGAATCTAAAATTGACTAAAAACTAATTTGCAACCCTTTTAGTACTAATGTTGGAGAGTGGTCCCTGGTCAAGAAGTCCCTGGTCAAAAAACGGTTGGGAACTAAATGGACAGAAACATCTCTTTGAGCATTCAAAAATTAAGAACTCTGGGGTCATTCTGAGATTAAGTGCCATGCCAGATGCAAGATCCTGTCCTTTCATGGAATTATCTACACCTCAAACCCCTGGATGAAGGAGAGGAGGCAAAATAGAATCATATCAATAGTACTCAAAACCATGGGGAGGAATCTGGAGTGGGCTGCAGAAATACTCTCTTAATTTCCTGTGACAAAAATTATCTAGTATTGGATGGATTTCCGAACATTTGATGAACTGGCTTGCCAGCTCCACCTCCTCTAAAACTCCCAAACATCTCAGTCTCCAGGAGTCTTGTTTTGACTGAGTCTGACTACAGTCAATTTCCTTTTTTGGGAAAGCTGTCTCACCTAGGTGCCAAATGTGTATTCCAGCCACAAGACTCAAATGAAGTCTACCTTTATCTGTCTACATTTCAAGGGCTAAAATCTACACTACCAAATAATGCTGTTTTGAACTTTTTTATATGCTCAGTGTAGACTCAGATAGTGTTCACTGGACTGCATTAGATGGGTCTACACTAGTGGTTCCCAACCTTTGGTTCTCTAGGTGTTTCGGACTTCAACTTCCAGAAATCCCAGCCAGTTTTCCAGCTCTTAAGAACTGTAGGAGCTGAAGTCCCTGGAGAACCAAAGGTTGGGAACCACTGGGCTACACTGACTCTATAATGCAGCTAACTTCATTATTTGGCAGTATAGATGCAGCCTTAGTAGTTTTCCATCTTTTCTTTCACTGGCTAAGGATGTATCCACACTGGACAATGATAGCAGCCTGATACCACTTAAATTGATGTGACTCCATCCCAGGAAATTCTGGGTTTATAGTTTGATGATATGCTTAAGAGTTCTCTATCAGACAACTGTACTGTGAGGAGTGGACTAGAACTCTTCAGCAGAGAATTTAAAGAATTTTAAATCCCAGATTGCATAGAAAAGAGTCATGGCAATGAAAATAATAATTGTGCAGTGTGGATATACCCGAACAAGCCATTTCTACCCAGAGAGGGAACAAGACACCCTGTTCTTTGTCTGTAATTTGCAGTTACAAGGGAATCAGACGTGTGGCAGTAAAGATCCTGATTCTCCTGCCTCCTCTCTTTTGAGACGAAAAGTGACCAATTCTAAATCAAAAGACTTCCAGGAGAGTGCTTTAGATATATTTCTTTGCTGCTCTTCGTTCTACTCAATTTCAGAACACTTTGCAAAATGATACAATTAAATTAATGATCAAATAACAGGACCTCCCCCCCCCCCCAAAATAGCAAATAAAATACAAGATATGGCAATAAATGATATAAATGCCAGAGTGCATTGAAATATATTTCTGCACAATGTCAAAAGATTAAAAGCATAGGAATCAATGAGGTCTTCCTAAGATGGATATCCAGTAATAGGGACACTGTCACTTGAAAACAGATCTCTCTCTCCCTGGACATCTAACAAGCCTCTGCTGTGAACCTTGCTATATATAAGATCAGAGCAGTCAATGTAACAAAGATGTTATATTTAGCTTTTGCCCTCTTTTCAGAAGTTTCTTCCTTTTTTTTTTTTTTTACTTTTAAAAATATATACTGGCCTTCTGGAATAAAATCAAATGTGAGATATAAGAAATACAAGAGCCAGTGTGGTGCAGTGGTTTGAATGATGGCCTACGACTCCAAGAGGAACTGGTGTTTCAAGTCATTTCTAACTTACGATGATCTTAAGGCGAACCTATCTGGGGGTTTTCTGTGGCTGAAACTACAAAGGGGCTTTTCATGGCTGATTGGGATATTGAATCCTGGTGTTCAGGGTCATAGTCCAAGTTCCGACTCCAGGAGAGCAGGGTTCAAATCCATGCTTGGATGTGGAAACTCACTGGTGGATGTGGGCAAGTCACACACTCTCAGCCTCAGAGAATGCTGATGGAATACTCCTCTGATAAAATCTTGTAGTTAAGATTGTAGGGTCACAATGAATGATACATTATTTGAAGGCATGCAACAACAACAGCAACAACAACACTTGTATATTTTCAATTCTGTTTCCTGGGCTCTTCGCATTATACAATTAGAGCACTGTGAGGTCACTTTAATACCATGATTCCATCCTACTGAATCTTGGGATTTGCAGAGAGCTCCTCTAGTGCAATGTTTCTCAACCTTCCTAATGCTGTGACCCCCAATACAGTTCCTTATGTTGTGGTGATTTCCAACCATAAAATTATTTTTGTTGCTACTTCATAACTGTAATTTTGCTACTGTTACGAATTGTAATGTAAATATCTGATATGCAGGATGTATTTTCAATCATTGGACCAAACTTGGCATGAATACTCAATATGCCCAAATGTGAACACTGGTGGAGTTTGGAGAAATTAGACCTTGATATTTGGGAGTTGTAGTTGCTGAGATTTATAGTTCACCAGTTCACCTACAATCAAAGAGCATTCAGAACCCCCACCAATGATACAATTGGGCCAAATTTCCAACACAGAACGCCCATCCCCATGAAGGGACTTGCTGGCACGGGCCTCCCTCCTGCCTTGCACACTCTCCCTCGCCCACACATGCACATCATGCTGCCATGTGCTGAGCACGCCTGTTCTCCCCTCACCACTTGGAGTCTCAGAAACAGCCCTCCCCTTGGCTGAGAGGCTGTCTGAGAGGCCAGCCAATCACAGCGGAGGAAGGCTTTTGGTGGGAGGATTTGCCATCTGTTTCTAAAAAGGAAGAGAGGGACAGGCAGAAAGATCTTCAGCCTTTTCTGCCAAAGGGATTCCTAAGACCATCAGAAATATGTTTTCAGATGGTCTTTGGCAACCCCTCTGAAACCCCCTTGTGACCCCCAGGTTGAGAAACATTGCTCTAGTGCCTCTCCAAATGACAAAGCTCAAAATGTATATATGACACTTAAAGTGGAATCATAATGCCACAGTTGTCCAGTGTGAAAAGGTCCCAGTAAACAGAATTGTAGAGATTTTTATTCACGGCATATTTATTCCATAAAGCTTCCTGTTAAGAGATTTCAAGATTTCTCATCATATGTAGTTTGCCATTTCAGTGTGAACAGTGATGGCTGCATGTGTGCATTTAAAACATGTTTTATCACTTATGCGAGATCAAAGGAGAAAATAAAAAAATAACTTGGCACATTTCCTTTTCACTACATTTTCTTTACATTTTGTGTAGGAGGTGGCAAGAAAAAAAAAACTGACAAAAAGACCTTTCCTTGAATATAGCTCACTACAGCCATTGTTTATTTCAGGAGACATGAAGAAAATTCAATGGCCAGATTCATATTTGGTTAGCTTCCATACTGGATGAGGTGCTTCCTTCCCTACTTCTTTCTTCTGTAATGCAGTCCTATTTCACTTAACTATGGATATTGTAATTTTTGGACTAACAAATCGTGGTTACTGTTCACCAGAGTCTACCAGAAACATGCTAACTTCAAACCATGGGTCATGAAGTTGACTTGTTTGAACAAACCATTATTTTAATAATTAATCACAGTTTGCTACAGTTTGGAGAGAAAATGCTAAACTGTTATCAACACCAGAGAGGACATTTCTCAACTCCTGTTGGTAGATATATGAGTGGATTAGTGAGTTAGGCTTATTCTCATCACACTACATTGCTGTTTGATGTGAGCAGTAACACTTGGCTTAATTCACTCTCTAGTGCAGTGTTTATCAACCTGGGGGTTGGGACCCCAGGGGGAGGGTCGCAAGGGGGTGTCAGAGGGGTCACCAAAGACCATCAGAAAACAGTATTTTCTGTTGGTCATGGGGTTTCTGTGTGGGCAGTTTGGCCCAATTCTATAATTGTAGGGGTTCAGAAGGCTCTTTGATTGTAGGTAAACTATAAATCCCAAATGTCAAGGTTTATTTTCTCCAGACTCCACTAGTGTTTGCATTTGGGCATATTGAGTATTTGTGCCAAGTTTGGTCCAGACCATCCTTGTTTGAGTCCACAGTGTTTGCTGGAGGTAGGTGAACTGCAGCTCTAAAACTCAAGGTTAATGAGTTCCAGTATTTTCTATTGGTCATAGGAGTTCTGCATGCCAAGTTTCAATTCCATTGTTGGTGGAGTTCAGAATGCTCTTTGATCGTAGGTGAACTATAAATCCCAGTAACTTCATCTCCCAAATGGCAAAATCAATCCCCCATCCTCCCCTACCAGTATTCAAATGTCGGCGTATTGGGTATTTGTGCCAAATTTGGTCCAGCCATTGAAAATACATTCTGCATATCAGATATTTACATGGCGATTCATAACTGTAGCAAAATGACAGTTATGAAGTAGTAACAAAAATAATTTTATGGTTGGGGCCACCACAACACGGAGGAACTGTATGAAGGGGTCACAGCATTAGGAAGGTTGAGAAACACTGCTCTAGTGCTTCTGGCATACAAAATAACTCATGTCTCAATTCCTGTTGCATTTGGTGGTTGTACTTGGAATTTCAGTAAGAAAAGAGAGAAAAATGGAGAAAACATAGAAAAAAGTGGATTTTTTGACAATTCCCAGTGATCACGCCAGCTGAGGAACTAATGGAGTTGTTGCCAGGAGAAAGTTTCCAAAAAAGTTTATCTCCCATTCCCTTCCCTCTTCCTTCCTCTGCACTTGGAATGATCTCTGCCAGAGCCTTTTGGACAACACCCCCTGGACTTTGATAACATATGGAACTTCACATGACGGTTCAGCTGACCACTTCATTTTACAATGAGCTCTTGCTTGCAAATATCAGTCTCTGCTGTGTCACCCCATCTGTTCCATGGATTAGCATGATCTGCCTTCAAAGAGCAGCTCAAGGCAGTGCTTGTCCTGCTGCAGAAACAAAATAATCACACAGATCTCTTCAGCCTGCATTGAAGCCCAAAGGAGGTGGAAGCGTGGGAGGAAAATCTCATCACGTACTTCACGTTGCGGGTAATATACTGTTGCGCACCAGGATGCCACACACACAAGTACATGCATATGGTCATATGCAAGCAGCAGCTATCAATTTCTTCCATCTGTTGAACAATTCATGAAAGCCAATCCTTCCTTGGGGGGAAATGTGGAGGATTTGTGGCCCACAACTTCGCACTTCCCAAGCCACTGCCTTTGCAAATGTACTGGACATGGCAGTTCAACAGCACATCCCCAAAAGCACTCAGTTGGCAAAGGCTGCTGCCATGAGGCTCTTTAAAGCAGTCTGGATTGGGCACTTCATCTCTAGATTCTTAATAACTTTTGCAAAAACAGTACCAGTGGTCAGTATCTCCTGCTCAGTACAGCTCCACAAAAATGAAGTTAAAATATTTAAGCTATATGGATTGACCAAGATAAAAAGGTAAAGTCTAGTCATTAAGTCTAGTCATGTCCGACTCTGAGAGGCGGTGATCATCTTCCTTTCTAAGCCAAAGAGCCGGCATTATCCGTAGCCACCTCCAAAATGTGACCAGCATGACTGCATGTAGCGCTGTTACCTTCTTGTAGGTAACCTACTCACTTTTGCATGTTTCTGAACTGCTAGGTTGGCAGAAGCTAGGCCTAACAGCTCACCTCACTCCCTGGATTCAAACCGCCAACCTTTCAGTCAGCAAGTTCAGCAGCTCAGCGGTTTAACCCACTGCACTACCAGAGGGCTAACAACCTATTATAAGTCAAGGGGCCCTTAAATAGATCGTTGTGTAACTCAGACGTTTGGTCAACATGAACACATCAAATCAAATTTGATTTGAATTATTCAAATAAAAAGCAATTGCCCCATACAAACAATGAAACAGGTTTAACAGGAAGTCCTGCATATGAATGGGAATGTGCTCTTTAAAATGCATATGGGCAATATGAGGGTTCAGAAAAAAGATGAAGAGATGAATAAAACATTAGCCTCTAAATCATGTAAATGGTATTGTGAATCACTTTTTTTTAATGTTGTGAAGGCTTGGTCTACATCAGGGTTTCTCAACCTTCCTAATGCTGTGACTCCTGAATACAGTTCCTCATGTTGGAGTGACCACCAACCATAAAATGATTTTGTTGCTACTCCATAATTTTAATTTTGCTACTGTTATGAACTGTAATGTAAATATCAGATATGTATGATGTCTTTTTATTCACGGGACCAAATTTGGCACAAATATCTGATATGCCCAAATATGAATACTGGTGGGGTTGGGGAGATTGATTTTGTCATTAGGGAGTTGTAGTTTCTGAGATTTATAGTTAACCTACATTCTGAACTCCACCAATGATGGAATTGAACCAAACTTGGCACACAGAACCCCCATGACCAAAAAAAATACTGGAAGAGTTTGGTGGGCATCCAGTCCAGAGAGTACTGTGGACTCAAACAATGACAGATCTGGACCACAAATACTCAATATGCTTAAATATGAACACTGGTAGAGTTTGGGGGAAATAGACCTTAATATTAGGGAGGTGTAGTTGCTAAGATGTGCAATCGAAGAACATTCTGAACCCCACCAATGATAGAATTGGGCCAAACTTCCCACACAGAATCCCCACACAGAATTCCCACACAGAAAGGATTCACTGGCACGAGTCTCCCTCCATCCTCGCACGCTCTCCCTCGCCTGCACATGCGCACCATGCTGCCATGCACCAAGCACACCTGCTCTCCCCTCCCCACTTGGAGTCTCAGAAACTGCCCTCCCCTTGGCTGAGAGGCTGGCCAATTACACTGGAGGAGTAATTTCCAAAAAGGGAGACAAGGACAGGTGGAGAGATCTTCAGTCTTCTCTGCCAAAATGGTTCCTAAGACCATCAGAAATGTATGTTTTCTAGTGGTCTTTGGTGACCCTTATGTAACCCCCCCCCCCCCCAGGAGTTCCAACTCCCAGGTTGAGAAATGCTGGTCTACATGGTAAACGTGATAACATCTATTTTCTTCTATGCTGTGGTCATTCCTTTGCCATCCATTATTTTGGCAAGGGGTAAAGAAGGGATTCAGTTGGGGAAATGGGATTCAGTTGGGGAAATGAAAGTTCACATCATTTTTTTGGGATTTGTTTAGCAGTTAGATGTGTCATCTTAAGGATAGTTTGAGACTATCAAAGTAAAATGGATGCAGATTCATCTGATGGTTGCATTTTTTAAAACTCTTCCTTCTATTAACGTTATGGAGCTACTAAGAGTTTAAAAAAGATTTATCAAAACACTAAGCATTTTGTGAAAGGCTTAGCCTCTAAACTTGATTCATATGTAAATTTATTACGAGTTTATCATATGGAAATTTATTAGGCATTTAGAATGCCTGGGAAAATAACTTGGGAGCTGAGAATGCGCATATATATCTGTGGCGTCATTGCTACGGGTTGTTACTCCTGTTGATGATCCTTTTCCTTTATTGTTTCATTGATGTGCTTGTTAATTTCATAGCCCACATTTCCCCCAATGTTTGACCCACGGCAAAACACCTAGTGAATAAATAAAATGCAATTTAAAAAAAACTAATGTTAATCATTAAAAACAATTAAATTAAGATATCATAATGGAACATCAGTACTTTGAAACCATGTAAAATCATCAAGCATAAACATAATAACAATAAAAGTGCAGCACAAACATCCCATTAAAAGACCCGATTGCACAGCCAGTCAAGCAAACGCCTGTTCCAACCTGGGATGTTTTTTTAAGAAACCAGAACTGAAGTCAGCAAGCACAGGAAGAGTGACAGACCAATACGTAAATCCTATGCAGATTCTACAATTAGGAAACCACTGTTTATTTCTTTGCTTCCTGGAACATGTCATACTATGAAGCCACCCATTCATAAGATCTGCAAAACAGGCCTGTTTGGGGTCCACGTCTCTTTGCAGGCATATGCTTGTCAGCGACATGGGTAAAGGAGGCTTCCAAACTGAAGGCATGCCTTTCCTTTCAAGCTGCGATTGGCAGCCCAGTCTCTGAGGTTATAGAAAATGTGAGTCGAACCACACCTTTTTCAGTTCCCCTTTTAAACTAATTGCCACTGTAGTTATAGACTCACTTGAAAAGAATTTGTTTCTTACAGCAGCCCTAAGGCAACACTATTGCAGGGTTCTCTTTGCAAGATTTGTTCAGAGGGTTTTGCCGTTTCCTTCCTCTGAGGGCCCTTCCACACTGCCTTTTATCCCAGGATCTGATCCCAGATTATCTCTTTATCCCAGGATATCTGGCAGTGAGGACTCATATATTCCAGTTTAAAGCAGATAATCTGGGATCAGATCCCGGGATAAAGGACAGTGTGGAAAGACCCTGAGACTAAGATAGTGTGACCTGCCCAAGATCATTCAGTGGGTTTCCCTGGCCAAACCCTGATCTGCAGAGTCCTAGTCTAAATGCCAAACCACTAAACCACACTGTAAAGCATTGCCCTGCCTCATGCACAGAGGAAGAATTGTTTAAAGCTACAGACAATGCAGTCGCTGATGCCCGTTTTGGGTCTAAATTATTTTGCTGCTACCACTTCCTCTGTTTATCAGTTTTATACTTATTTATGCAATTGCTTTTGACATGAAGGAGCCTCCGGTGGCGCAGTGGGTTAAACCGCTGAGCTGCTGAACTTGCTGACCGAAAGGTCGCAGGTTCAAATCCAGGGAGTGATGTGAGCTCCCGCTCCTGCCAACCTAGCAGTTCGAAAACATACAAATGTGAGTAGATCAATAGGTACCACTCCAGCAGGAAGGTTACAGCGCTCCAGGCCACATGACCTTGGAGGTGTCTACAGACAACACCTGCTCTTCATCTTAGAAATGGAGATGAGCACCAAACCGCAGAGTTGGACATGATTGGACTTAATTTCAGGGAAAAACCTTTACCTTTTACACAAAATAAATAAATAAACAACACCACACTAGCTTTCCTCTAACAGTTTTGTTGTGGTTCTAATGTCTTTAAATTTTATGTATTGTTTTACAAAATCATGGTTTTGTTCCAAATGAAGAGTGAAGTCTTTCCACATGTTTATTTTATACGGTGCATATTTTCTTAGACTGCCCTCCAAATAAAGTTGGATTGGTGGCAATACTGCTAAGACAATGATTTGCACCAAATTCAGGCATGAAAAAATTACCTATTCATTACTGTACATGATTGATTCAGCCTTCATAACAAAAAGAAACCAATTAGGAAGCTGAATTTCAATTTGATGTAACATCTGAATGGACAAACTATTGTTTCCAAGAAACCAGAACAACAGAATCGGGAACACTATCCTTCTTTACATTTGCAAACAAAGATTTGTGCCAGCAATAACTTGGCATTATGGAACTGCAACTGCATAAGAAAAGCCATCCTGCTATTTCAGGCCCCATCTACACTGCCAGATAAACTCAGGACTATCTGCTTTGAACTGGATTATATGGCAGTGTAGACTCATATAATCCAGTTCAAAACAGATGTGGATTATCTGCATTGATAATCTGGATTTTATGGCAATATAGAAGATACCTCAATGATGCTGCACTAGGAAAACCGGTATGAAGTTATTAAACTGGAATTTTTTTTTTGAGAATGTCAGAAGCAACTTGAGAAACTGCAAGTTGCTTCTAGTGTGAGAGAATTCGCCATCTGTAGAGACGTTGTCCTCCCACAGGATGTGTTACCATCCTGTGGGAGGTTTCTCTCGTGTCCTTGTATGGGAAGCTGGAGCTGACAGATGGGAGCTCACCCCATCTCATGGATTCAAACCGCCGACCTTCAGGTCAGCAGTTCAGCTGGCACAAGGGTTTAACCCATTGCACCACCACGACACCTGAACTGGAAGTGAAAGGACAGAAAACAGAAGCAGGATGATAGCTAGACACTAATCTCTTCTTTGTTAAATACATGATCATACTAGTATGATGTCAGTACAGAGCCAAAAAGGAAAAATATAAAACCTTCAGATCGTAAGTAAAATCAACACAAACCCACCCCAAACATTCCAAGTCCTTTATTATTTCATACTTATGGGTCTTAACTGGAGGAGAAACAAAGTAGGACAGTTTCCCTCTGAAAGAAAAACGCTGACACTTCCAGATGTGCTCCCCTTCCTTCCTCCTTTTTATGCTGGAAGACACAGACAGCAGGGCTGCTTCAGATTGTGCTGCTATCAGATCAGTCACAGGTTCAATTAAAGCTGCAGCACCAGATTTTTCTTACTTGGTACTAAGACTAAAAACAGGTCTAACTGTGTAGTCTTAAATAAAGAGATCCAACAGAACTTTCTATAATAACTTAAAGGAAACACAAACATCTGTCAGCTTGGCTATATAGAGCACATGAATCTTGCTTTGTGCCAATTTTAGCACTTCTTCTTTTTTGCAGGAGCCATGAAACATTCTGCAGGTGATAGAAATGGGACACAAGGTCATTCTTCTTTTTTCTGCTCTGCAAAGGGAAACAGAATCCTTTGAATACTAGCTTGCAATACTTTAACTTTATGCCTTTCAGATGTGATGGGTTCCTAGATTTGCAAGGATTCGGGGAGATGATGAGGCTTGGAATAAGACTATGTATACTTACTTCCTTACACTTTATAGCTTATAGATTTTCTTTGATTCATTTAAAGTCTAACTTTATTATCGTAATTTGAAAAAAATGCAAATAATACTCAACTAGGAAAACTATTTCAACCTATACATTATTTCAGTTTCTAACTCTCTGTTTTTCCCCCCCACTTCCTAGATTTCAAAAAATGAGAAGTGTGGTGGATTTATTTATTAAAAGAATCCATACTCACTTGTATGGATTCTTTGAGGATTGGGACATCTGTAGGGAGACCAAGGCGCTTGTTTATAAAGCTATTGTCCTCCCAACCCTGCTATATGCCTGTGAAACGTGGACTGTCTACAGATGTCACACTCAATTCCTAGAACGATTCCATCAGCACTGCCTCTGAAAAATCCTGCAAATCTCTTGGGAAGACAGGCGGACAAATGTTAGCGTGCTGGAAGAAGCAAAGACCATCAGCACTGAAGCAATGCTCCTACACCATTAACTCTGCTGGACCGGCCACGCTGTCCAAATGCCCAATCACCATCTCCCAAAGCAGTTACTATGCTCCAACCTCAAGAATGGGAAATGTAACATTGGTGGGCAGGAAAAGAGATTTAAAGATGGGCTTAAAGCCAACCTTAAAAACTTTGGCATAGATACCAAGAACTGGGAAACCCTGGCCCTTGAGTGCTCTAACTGGAGGTCAGCTGTGACCAGCAGTGCTGTGGAATTTATAGAGGCATGAATGGAGAGTGAAAGGGACAAACGTGCCAAGAGGAAGGCACATCAAGCCAACCCTGACTGGGCCCGCTTCCACCTGGAAACCGATGTCCTCACTATGGGAGAACATGTGGATCAGGAATAGAGCTCCACAGCCACCTATGAATCCACCACCAAGACACCAGACTTGGAGGACCATCATCCTCGGGCTACAAGGGATCATCTAAGTAAGTAAGTAAGTAAGTAAGTACTCCTTTGTTTAAAATAACTTCAGTATGAAGTTCAGACTCAGGCCTAAATGCAGCAGATTTGGGAGGAAATATCTAGCTTGGGTTTCCTGAACTCCCTTCCAGATATTTTAGACTACAGATCATATCCTCCTGACCCTGCAAAGCTGAGGTCAACCCTAACCCTTTCCCTTTGGTTTTCCACCTGTATGTAGATTTTAGATAGTGAAGCAAGAAAAATGTGGTCTCCTAAGATCTGAAGTGACACCATCCATTCAAATATTTTAGGATTTCAGCATCTCACTCTTATGCCATTGTGTTCTATGTATAGGTCTAGCCAGCTTGAGAAAACATTTCTCCAATTACACGCACTACCTGGGAAGTGTAGTGTAAAGTAGTAAATTTTACAAGCTAACTAATGTACAGGTCTACATCTGAAAGGCCCCCCCTCACTCCCATTTTAGCATTCAGATGTAATTTGTTTTCTGCAGTTTTGTACCACATCTTGTTTCTTTCTTAGCTCTGCCTTTCCAGCTCCAAAGTTTCCCCCTCTGCTTGGCCTCTTTAAAGTGCAAAACTGTGCAATATTGAATAAAAGGATTATATAAACTAATGTACTTTTGGCAAAACACAGCAAGTATTTGAAAAATCAGCAGACTGGCTGCTTCTCACTTTATATTACCTAGGTGTTGGAGCCTGAGTACTCTTTTAATTTGTGACAGCAAGTTATCATTGCACAAAACCTCCAAATAAAACTCAACTAAACACAGTGAAGCTTGTTTGATTTCCAAACCAGCAAGCAAGGAAGGCAATAAAAGTTACACATTATAAAGCACTAAACTATCAATTATCCTTCCAAAACAATAAACTACACCATAGAACTATGCTTTGTGTGAGGTTCGTGGTAGTGTGTAATTACCCAGGGAACATATTGCCAAAGAAGCTTAAATCGAGATTGGTTACTTGTCTTCCTGATTACTTCTGTTCCATATTTATCAGTGACTCTTTATCTCTAGGACTTTGATCTTAAACACGTTTTCATCAAGACAGTTTCACCAATGTCAGCAGCACAAATACCTTAAAGAACACATACCAGATTGTGGTATTAATTTATTTATAATGTCAGAAACAAATTGAGGGTACAATTATAATGCATTTAAAAACTCAAACAAAGTTTAAAAACCTGGTATTCTATTAAATGTCCTTTGACCAATAGCTGGCCATTTGGAGTGCCTTTGGTGTTGCTGCAAGAAGGTCCTCCATTGTTCATGTGGCAGGGCTCAGGTTGCATTGTAATAAAGGGTTTGCCCTTCTCCACACTCGCTTGTCGTGGACTCCACTTTGTGACCCCATTTCTGAGGGTTAGCTCTGCATCTTGTGATGCCAGAGTGCAGTCTGTTAAGCACCTTCCAAGTCAGCCAGTCTTCTGTGTGCCCAGGAGGGAGTCTCTCTTTTAGTATCAGCCATGGATTGAGGGGCTAGGTTTTAGCCTGCCACTTTTGGACTCTCACTTGCTGAGGTGTTCCTGTGAGTATCTCTATAGATCTTAGAAATGTATTTCTTAATTTAAGGCATTGGCAATGCTAGCTAATATCTGAATAGAAGATGCGCCAGAGATGTCCTTTCATTATTGTCTGTTACTTCTTGGCAGATACCAGCTAAACAGTATAATTTATCCAGTGGTGTGGGGGTGTAAACGTCTTATGATAATGCGGCATGTCTCATTAAGAGCCGCATCCACTGTTTTAGTGTGGTGAGATGTTCCACACTGGGCATGCATACTCAGCAGCAGAGTAGCAAAGCGCAAGGACAGATGTTTTCACTGGGTCTGGTTGTGATCGCCAGGTTGTGCCAGTCAGCTTTCATATGATATTGTTTCTAGCACCCTCTTTTTGCTTGATATTCAAGCAGTGCTTCTTGTAGGTCAGAGAACGGTCCAGAGTGACTCCCAGGTATTTGGGTGTGCTTCGAATGCTTCAGTGGAATTCTCCAGTGGTGTGGGGCATAGATAATGTGGTATGTCTCATTAAGAGCCACTTCCACTGAGGATATAACCTAGACCTCCTATCTGTCAGTGACCGCATTGTGCAGCAATGTACTAAATCAGTGGGACCACCAATACCAAACACACAGCATTGACTGATAGCATGCCAATTGTTCCCATCTATAAGGCCTCAGGAAGTTTGATTTAAACGAACATTCAACTTCAGAAAGGCAGATTGATCTATATTCTCAGATATGTTAAATGACAAGATCATATTGGTTGCCCCAATCCCTGAGGAATAGAAGTGCTTTATCAAAATAGTAAGATTGTGGTGGCGGCAGCATGGGAAATACATCACTGTTACGAATACTGAATCTTCCTAACAGCCTGAGAGGGCAGGTGGCAATTTCTCCCATTTTACAAACCGGATTGTGGGACTGGAAGTAGTGACTAACTGGTTTACACTGATATTAGCGGAAGTGGTTCTTCTTCCCTTCCTTCTTTCTAGAAATGAAGCTCAATGTCTAAATATCCCAAGTCCAACTACCACTGAACAACAGCAATAATGGCACTTTATCTGAAATTAAGTATATAAAGGCTTCAGAGGAACAGAGAGATGCAAGAAGCTGAATCTACAATTATAGAGGATAAAGAAATATCTAACTAGAAACCTGGGAGCAAGAACACAAACATGGCTCAAGAGCCAAGGGAATTGGGGGGGGGGGGGGGGCTGAATGTTTGGCTAATGGTAGATAAAGATTTGGATTTAAATCCACACTGAGCCATGAAGCTCAATGGGGGGTTTTAGATCACTCTTACCTACCTCACAAGGCTATTCCCCAGGTGGCTTGTAGGACAGAAGCTACTGGAAAAATGTTGTTGAAAAGGCCCAGGCTTTCAATTCTTCAAATTTCAAAACTACAGAAGAAGTGACTTGCTTTTAAAAGGCAATACAAAAAGGTCCCTGTTGTCGTTAATGGGAATTTTAGAGATATTATTGGAGAGCCATTTTTCAAAATAGCCAAATTCATCTTCAATTGCACAAAGGCAGGGGAGGAAGTCCCAGGGAACTCAACAGAACACCTCCCAACAAAGGATTTCCCCAGGAAACAACCAGCCAGGCTTTGAAGCTGCAAGGCCATTCAATGTTAATGTTAATGGCCAATTGCAACATTCATACTTGCCTTAGACAGACAAGAGTTCTTTCTCCCACCCTGGACATTCCACAGATATATAAACCTCACTTGCCTAGTTTCCAATAGACCTCACAACCTCTGAGGATGCTTGCCATAGATGTGGGTGAAATATCAGGAGATAATGCTTCTGGAACATGTCCATACAGCCCAGAAAACTCACAGCAACCTATTACAAAAGTACTATAAACAACCAGCCCTCTACATTTTCTGGGGTTAGGGACACAGGACACAGCATTAACCTGACAGAACACCTCTTTAAGGTTCTCCAGTATAACTCTGTAGTCAACATTTGAGCTGTAGGACCTAAAAATTGCTAGAGAAGCCATATTAAGAAGCCATACGAATCAGGAATGCAGATAATCAAACCTACAAAAATTAAAACCGCAAACATACAAATCCAACTTCAATTGACATTCCTTTTAAATAAACAGTCCTATTAGGAACCTACATTTGTCTGATTTTTGCTTTCCCAACAAATAAACAAAAAAAGTAAGTATATAGTCAGAGAAATGAGCTCAAATTAGGTCTCTCTTAGAAAGAAGAACAGCCAGTAATGTTTTATTCATTGCTGCATGTTAATGAAGTGCCAATGGCAAGGGCATAAGCCTCCTTTAAATACTGGGAATTAAGGACCTGGCCACCTTTCTTACAGAACCTTAGCGCATCAGATTTGTCACCGCTGCCAGAACAGCGGCCATGCATTGAACTATCCCTCTTCTTGGACCAGGTGCTGTATGAACACGGTATCAGAATAAGCAAAGAGCAGGTAATGAGAGGAGCTGGAAATTTAAATGGACAGTGCAAATAAAAGGAAGGAGGCGGACAGAAACTGGTTCACTCAAGGTCATATGCAGCACGATATAGTAGCTGCAGAGCCAGGATCAAATTCCAAAGTCCAACTAGGTAATACGGTGACCGCAGGTAACTAACTATACTAGAACATGTGGTCAAATAAAGACAAAAATCAATAGGAAAGCTTTTTGAAGGTTACCAAAGTCAGTTTTGCATCATGTCCTTAGAAATGGCATTTCAAAATCTAAAAAACCCATGCAGTATACAACACGATGTAACAGGACTCTATGTTTAATGGTTTTAATTGATTTTAAGTTCATAGTTATATGTAGTAATTAGCTATTATGATTTATTTGTGTATTGTACGTCGGCATTGAATTTTTGCCATTCGTATGTTGTAAACCATTTTGAGGGGTGAGAAAGACAGTATATAAATACAGTAAATAAATACATAAATATGTTGCCGAAGACAATATAGTTGGAGCTGTGATGTGTCTTCAAACTGTCTTGTCAACTTATGAACTCATCTCATAGGATTTTCTCAAGCAAGGAATACTGCGAGTCTATTTTGCTAACTCTTTCCTCTGAAATAAAGTTTACATCACTTGCTATTCACTGGTGATCCTCCATCTTATTACTAACCGGGGCTGGTCCTGCTTAGCTTCCAAGATCGGATAGGATCTCCCGCCTTTAGGGTATTTGGTCAGTCTAACTTGGCTAGTGCATTATTTTCTTTTTGAAAGCTTCTTAAAAATGGTAGAAGTTTCCCCTGACATTAGATCTAGTCGTGTCTGACTCTGGGGGGGGGGGGGGGGGGTGTGCTCATCTACATTTCTAAGCTGAAGAGCCAGCATTGTCCGTAGACACTCCAAGGTCATGTGGCTGGCATGACTGCATGGAGCGCCGTTACCTTCCCACAGAAGTGGTACCTATTGATCTACTCATATTTGAATGTTTTCAAACTGCTAGGGTGGCAGAAGCTGGGGCTAACAGCAGAAGCTCACCCCACTCCTCTGATTCGAACCGCCAACCTTTCGGTCAGCAAGTTCAGCAGCTCAGCAGTTTAACTTACTGCGCCACCGGTGTGCCAGTAAGCTTCTATTACATCTTTTTTTACAGTTGCGATTCCAGATTGCTATACCCAGCTTCTGCCTACCTAACAGTTCAAAAAAATGCAAATTTGAGTTGATCAATAGGTACCACTCCGGCAGGAAGGTCACTGCGTTCCATGCAGTCATGCTGGCCACATGACCTTGGAGGTGTCTACTGACAACACTGGCTCTTCGGCTTAGAAATGGAGATGAGCACCAACCCCCAAAGTTGGGCACGACTGAACTATAGCCAGTAAAGGATGTTCAGGTCCAATTCGTTCATGGATCTCAATGCCACACTGAAGTGAGGTGTCTTACACTCACTGTCTCACCATGCTTTACAGTAGCTTCTCCTATGAGATGCCTTTCAAATGCCTTGCACTACAAACCCAATCACCCCAAGATTTTAGACTGGAGATGAAGAGGTTGTAATTCAACACATGAGAGCATCAGCAGGAAACATGAAAAGCAGCAAGATAGCCTTGGTATCTCAAGTAAAATATTCCTGGTGCTGCACCATAATCCAGCACACACACACAGAGGCTGGATCTACACACCAACAATGCAGTTAGAACTGCATTATATAGTCAGTGTATGTAGACCAGGCCTGGGCCAACTTGGGCCCTCCAGGTGTTTTGGACTCCAACTCCCACCATTCCTAACACCCTCAGGCCCCTTCCTTTTCTCCCTCAGCTTATGCGGCTGGGGGGGGGGGAGGAGGAAAGATTCTGAGGCTGTTAGGAATTGTGGGAGTCGAAGTCCAAAACACCTGGAGGGCCCAAGTTTGCCCGTACCTGCTCCAGAGAGTCTCACGGCAAAGAACTTCCCCCTCCAGACTCATTGCAGTGACTCACTTCGATGCCACGCCATCCAGACATGCGGTGCTTAAGCAACCTAAGTGGGCACCTTTTTCCGGGAATGAGATTTGTTGATAGTGCCAATCCCACACCAGCAACGTGCTACGGTCATCTCTCTTGTGTGGACCATGAGTCACAATGCGCCGGCACCCTGCCCTGCTTTTCCAAAGTCAAAACACAAGCCTGACAAAAACAAGAAGAATCTCTCCTCCGCTGGGATTGGATCTGGCTGCCCTCTCCCTCGGGTGGGAGGAGACTCCGTGGGCAGAGACTGTGCCACGTGGAGGAGGCAGCGGCACATGAGAAGCCACCCAGCTGGAGAACAAGGTCGGAGGACAGGCATCACACGCTGCTGCTGCTGCTGCTTGCAAGGAAGGAAAGGCTCGGCTGGATCAGTTTCTGCTAAGCAACCTGATAGTAAACAATATATTATTAACTTCCTACCTGGAGATATCACAAGCAAAGCAGTCTTTCTCACTCACTCACAGCACCAAATCCTCTTTAGTGTGCAAGGGTGCATCCATGAAGGTGAGGAGGAGAGGCAACTATTTTTATGTCGCTTGGAAAAATAAATATTCATCACTAAGTATCAAGATGCTACATACAAGGCAGTGATCCAGACATCAACAAATGGTGTTGGTCAATTATTGCATTGAATAGCATCAAAGATTAGTTTTAGGTGATAACTTCTAAACCACGAAGGATACAATACTTAAAACTGTGTGGAACTGAGGTTTTGCAAAAACAACACTTCACAATATCGGGATGTTAAATGCTTTAGGGTCAGGAGGCAATTTGTGAGAAAAATTGTAATTCAGATAGGACTGCAAGGTGACCTGGAGGGGATAAAGTCCTGGGGAACTCAATAGAACACCTCCCAACAAAGGATTCCTCCAGGTAGCAACCAGCCAGGCTTTGAAGCTGCAAGGCCATTCAATGCTAATCAAGGCGGCCAAGTGCAATATTCATACTTGCCTCAAGCAGACAAGAGTTCTTTCTCCCACCCTGGACATTCCACAGATATATAAACCTCACTTGCTTAGTTTCCAACAGACTTCACAACCTCTTAGAATGCCTGCCATAGATGTGGATTAAACGTCAGGAGAGAATGCTTCTGGAACATGGCCATACAACCCAGAAAATTCACAGCAAACCCAGTGATTCTGGCCTTCGATAACACATCACTCATTTTCTTCCTTTCCCAGCAGTTGTCTTCACTTTCAAATGTTGCTGGCTCATGGCTATGTGGGTGAAACGAGAGGAGAGAATGCTTCATTTGGAACATGGTCATGCAGCCCAGAAAACTCACTGCAAACCATTTTCAGGTAAAGCATACAAGCAGAGAATCAGATTGGGAAGAGCGGCAGGATGTGGAAACTGGGGTGTTTTTTTACCTCCTGAAGGTGTATCTTCACTGTAGAATTAATGCAGTTCGACACTGTAGAATTAATGCTATGGAATCCTGGGAATTGTAGTTTGAGTCTATGAAACTACAGTTGTAGTTGTCATGGTATCAAGCCATGGCAGTTAAAATGTTATTAATCCTGCACCTCTGAGGCTCTCTTCCTACTCCAGGTTGAGGAATATCTGCTTCTGGGGTTGCTCTATTCCCAGTCGCCAGATCTCCAAACACAAACACAACTTGGCCATCTGGAATGACACTGGGATTTGTTCCTGGCCATTAGTTCTTTGAAAGACAACTCCCAGTCCTGAACATGTTTGAGCTGCAAGGTGACCTGGAAGGGAGGAAGTCCCAGGGAACTCAATAAAACACCTCCCAACAAAGGATTCCCCCAGGAAGCAACCAGCCAGGCTTTGAAGCTGCAAGGCCATTCAATGCGAATCAAGGTGGCCAACTGCAACATTCACACCTCTGAGGTCCTCTTCCTACTCCAGGTTGAGGAATATTTGCATCCCAATCTGTTTTTCTTTTCCAAACACAAGCTGAACCTGGCCACCTGGAATGCCATTGGGATTTGTTCCTGACCATTAGTTCTTGGAAAGACAACTCCCAGTTACTGGGCTGTTTTCAAACTTGCCAAGGATGGAGATCAGGGGAGTGCATCTTCACATTAGACCCATGGCTCCATACTGTGGAATCTTGGGAGTTGTAGTTTGGTAGCTCTTTGGTTGAGAAGGCAGCTCCCAGGATCCCACAGCGTGTCAAACTGCAACAACTCTGCAGTGTAGATACCCCCTTTTAGTTCCAGGATGGATGTGCCCTGTTCCGGATTACCCTCCCCAGGAGTTCATTGCAGGCTCCCTGGTGTGTAATCCTGCCATTTCAGAGCGGGGCGCGGGCACGAGCGGCGCGAGCACGAGGGCGCGCGCGCGCTCTCTCTCTCCCTCTCTCTCCCAGGGAGGGAGGCTAATCCCAGCCGGGGCTGCAAACGGTGGGGAGAATCGATGGGGACGGAGGAAATGGGGTTGCAATCTCGGCTTGCCTTTGCAAAAAACCCCTGAACAGCACTCTTAGAAGCAGAAGATAACACAGCAATCCGGAGAAGATGTAGTGCTTCTGGGAGCACACCCGTCTGCCATTGCAAAGCAAAGGCGGCTGGAAAAAGAACCCGGACTTACCGAGAGATCAAGCCGTCTTCCGCTCGGCCTCTGCTGGGAAAGCACCAAGCTCCCTGGCTTCTGCTGCTGCTGCTGCTGCTGCCGCTCCCGCTCGGCGCTGGCGTTGCCTTTCTTCAATGGTACACAAACCAGGATGTCTTCTTCTTCGCTCGCGCGGCTTCTCTCCGGGGAATCCAGCTCCGCACCGCCCCCTCTGGCCGCAGCGTGCAACAGCAAGCGCTTTCCACCACCCCCTCCCCTCCTCTCCTTCTCTCCTTCCCCTGCCTCTCGCTTACTCCCGACGCGCGCATGCGCACACGCACCTCCCTCTGTTCCCCACCACCACCAGCAGCAGCAGATGGGCTCGCTCTCTCTCTCATGGGAAAGGAAGAAAGAAAAGGAAGAGAAAATGTAGTGGGTTGCTGTGAGCTTTCCGGGCTGTATGGCCATGTTCCAGAGGCATTATCTCCTGACGTTTCACCCACATCTATGGCAAGCATCCCTAGAGGTTGTGAGGTCTGTTGGAAACTAGGCAAGGGAGGGTTATATATCTGTGAAATGTTCAGGGCGGGAGAAACAACTCTTGTCTGTTTGAGGCAAGTTTTTTTGGTGTGTCAGGAACGACTTGAGCAACTACAAGTCTCTTCTGGTGTGACATAATTGGCCGTCTGTAAGGACATTGCCTCTGCCATCGATGTGGGTGAAACGTCAGGAGAGAATGATTCTGGAACATGGCCATACAGCCTGGAAAACTCACAGCAACCTAGTGATTCCAGCCATGAAAGCCTTCGACAATGCATAGAATGTATTTCTTATCCATTCCTCCCCCATGGATTGGACCAGGGAGCCACAGCACATTAAAACACAACATATAGGGTTCATCTACACCGGGGGTCCTCAAACTAAGGCCCAGGGGCCGGATACGGCCCTCCAAGGTCATTTACCCAGCCCTCTCTCAGGGTCAACCTAAGTCTGAAAGGACTTGAAAGCACACAACAACAACAACAACAACCCTATCTCATCAGCCAAAAGCAGGTCCACACTTCCCATTGAAATACTAATACATTTATATTTGTTAAAATTGTTCATCATTTTAATCATTGTATTGTTTTTAAGTGTTTTTTGCACTACAAATAAGATATGTGCAGTGGGCATTGGAATTCATGTTTTTTTCAAATTATAATCCGGCCCTCCAACAGTTTGAGGAACTGTGACCTGGCCCTCTGTTTAAAAAGTTTGTGGACCCCCGATCTACACTGTAGATATAGTGCAACTTGACACCACTTCAATCCTAAGATTTGTAGTTTTACAAGGTCTTCAGCCTTGTCTGCCAAACAGTCCTGCTGCCTCACCAAACTACAGCTCTCAAGATTACATAGCCTTGAGCCATGGTCATTAAAGTGGGGTCAGGCTGCATTAATTCTGCAGTGTAGATGCACCCCTGAGGCCCCTTTCTGCTTTTTGCAGTCCTAGAAGGGCTTCTTTTGAGTTCTTGCCAAAATGATTGACAACCCAGCAGAGTACAATCTTCCAGGGAACCTGAGGCCCTTTCACATGATGCTTGAACTGCCATGGCTGTCTTCTGTGGGATCCTGGGACTTGTAGTTTACTCAAAAGCACCAAAGGAGCTTTCCAGCTGAGAATTGCCTGTTCTCTATGTAATGGCATTGTGAATGAGGGATTGCTTATCAGTAAGATGAGGAAAGAATATGACTCTTGATAGACTGCCAATGTGGTCTGGACAGCATAGTTCAAATGTGGTGGACTCTTCCCGGATAAGCCATACCATGCAATTTATTTAAGGGAGCTTTCCAGAAACAAGGGAATCTTTTGATTTCCATCAGCCTTGACAGGAAGAGGCAATGAATCATAATACTCACATAAGTCTCACTTTGCTCATGATGGCTGATCATGAGCCAGCAACATTTGAAAGTGAAAAGAACGGCAGGGAAAGGAAGAAAATGAGTAATGTGTTATCAAAGGCTTTCATGGCCAGAATCACTGGGTTGCTGTGAGTTTTCTGGACTATCTGGCCATGTCCCAAAAGCATTCGCTCCTAACGTTTCACCCACATCTATGGCAGGCATCCTCAGAGGTTGTGAAGTTTGTTGGAAACTAGGCAAGGGGATTTATATATCTGTGAATGTCTAGGGTGGGAGAAAGAACTGTTGTCTGCATGAGGCAAGTGTGAATGTTGCAATTGATCACCTTGATTAGTATTGAACAACTTTGCAGCTTCCAGGCGTGACTACTTCCTGCCTGGGGGAATCCATTGTTGGGAGGTGATAAGCTGGCCCTGATTGTAGCAGCCAAGCCTTGAAGCTACAAGGCTGTTCAGTGCTAATCAAGGTGATCAATTGCACAAGAGTTCAATTTATTGTCTTTCATGGCCAGAGTCGCTGGGTTGTTGTTAGTTTTTTGGGCTGTATGGCCATGTTCCAGAAGCATTCTCTTCTGACCTTTTTCCTGCCTCAATGGCAGGCATCCTCGCAAGTTGTGAGGTCAGACCTCACAACCTCTAAGATTACTTGCCATAGATATGGATAAAATGTCAGGAGAGAATGCTTCTGGAACATGGCCGTATAGCCCGAAAAACTCTCAATAACCCAGACAAGAGTACTTTTTCCCACTTTAGATCTTCCACAGGTATATAAACCCCACTTGCCTAGTTTCCAACAGACCTCACAACCTCTGAGCATGCCTGCCATAAAAGTGGGTGAAATGTCAGGAGATAATGCTTTTGAAACATGGCCATATAACCTGAAAAACTCACAACAACCCAGACAATAGTACTTTCTTCCACCTTGGGTCTTCCACAGATATATAAACCCCACTTGCCTATTTCCAACAAACCTCACAACCTTCGAGGATGCCTGCCATAGATGTGGGCAAAACGTTAGAATGCTTCTGGAACATGGCCATTCAGCCCAGAAAACTCACAGCAGCCCAAAATCAGTGACCTTTGTATCCAATAAAATGCTATCATGAACATCTCTGAGCAGGGAGGGGTTTTGGGGGTGAAGAATTCAGCCAGATTTAGCTTATCTTGAAAGATTGTTGCTTGTGGAAACATGAGACTTAATACACACTGAAAGGCTGTTTGCCATTTCACGCCAGATATCTACAGAAACAGCCAGAACTCCAAGGCGTTTTTAGCTAGGTTTTTGTTGTTACATGCCTTGTAGCTGACTCAAACTTATGGCAACTATATTCTAGGGTTTTCTGGGCAAGATTTATTCAAACGAGTTGCTATCGCCTTCCTCTGAGGCTACAAAAGTGTGACTTTTGTAACTTTTGCTAAGTGATCAGTGCTCAAATTCTAGAGCACTGATCACTTAGCAGGTTTCCACGGTTGAATGAATCAGGATTTGATATATCATGACAGGACATGACTTAATAAGAAAGATAATGCTTGAGGAAGTAGAAGGAAAAGAGGAAGATGGTATTACAGATGTAAATATTCCTTAAAGGAAGTCAGGGCCCTGGGTTTGCAAGACCTGACCAGGGTTGTTGATAACTGAGTGACTTTGCGGTCTTATTCATAGGGTTGTCATGAGTTGAAGTTGATTTGAAAGCAGCGAACAACAAACATCTGGAATCCGAGTCCTAACACTATATATAACACTATATATAATCCAAAACCTCAGCTCCCTGTGCTTGTTTTTGTTGGAAATAGCAACCTTTTACAAGCCTTCTATACTAATTATTTGTTATGTATATAATTGTCATTGCATACTATATTGTATGTATATGATTTTATATACAGTTTTCCCTTAACTCTATGTTGTTTGAGGTTGTGAGGTTGTGAAGACCATGTGACCAAATCTGGGACTATTCAGACAGACTCTTTTTTAGAAGTCAGTTTGCATCAGAAGCAGTACAGGTTAGAAGTAAAGTCAGTGTCCGTATGCTGCAATGTGTCAGTCTGTATTGAGTCAATGTTCAGTAATGTATTAGACCGAAGAGAGTGTAAGTCTGTATGCAACAGAGAAGAGACTAAAACAGAATGCTTTAGAGAACTAACTGTTTAAACTCTCAGCCAGTAAAAATGTACATGTATGCTGAATACATGAAGTTTGTAAGTAAATCAACTATGTTACTTTTAATGAAGACTATCTATTTTTGGTCTCTTGAGAGCATGATTTAAAAGCAATATATTTTATGGGTGAGTAGGTTTTTTGGGCAACAAAATAACACTTCTGGAGATCTGCTTATATTTTGTGCATTGTCATATCTTTGTTCCTAACAGTGCAGAGATAACCAGGTATATCAGTCTAACAACTGAGCAGGCCCGTAGCCAGGATTTCATTTCGGGGGGGGGGGGGGGCTAAAAAAATTTCAGGGGGGGTTTCGGGGGGGGCTGAGTTTCGGGGGGGGGCTGAGTCTGAGTGAAAGAGGGTCTACCCTAGCAAACCTTTTGTATCATTACCCCAATACCCCCATGCATATGGGATATATTGAGTATGGTGATCAGATCATGATATGAATAAACATAACAGTTTAAATAATGCACCAGTAAGGCCTTTTCGCGAACCACCATGAGAATTTCGGGGGGGGGGCTGAAGCCCCCCGAGCCCCCCGAGCCCCCCCCCCCCCCCCCCCCGGCTACATGCCTGCAACTGAGAAAACTGATTTGCCTTGCATTGATATTAATGGATATTTATCACTAAGGAGAAGATTGATTCAAGCAAGTATTTAGCTCTTCTCAGGAAGATCATACTTTACAAAAGGGTTACGATTATTCCAAATAGTGTGAAGGCCAATTAATCTCTAAAATGGTTGTATATCCAAAAGGCCGTGGAGATTTCTGGTAATGATCTCTAAAAGGTCATGCCTTTCCAAAAGTTTTTATTTTTCCAGTTTTTATTCTCCCAGTTTCCCTCCTTGTCTAGACGTTTTGGAATGGATGATGGGTGGTCATCTGTCAGGAGTGTTTTGATTGTGTTCTTGCATTGCATGGTTTTGGACAGGGGTACCTTCAAACTCTGATCCTATGAAACTACAGTTGCATTTATCTCTCCCCCTTTGCAGAAGGTAGAAACTCTTATGTGAATCATCTCCTCCAACCATTACCAACATTTTTGGAGCAGTTTTAGCTCCCATGGAGATAAATATCTTAAATATTAGAGTCATAGTCATAGCCCCCCTTTTGTGCCCACTGGCCATGTACTGTCTGAGGGCAGGGATGGGAAACTTGTGCCTTGCCAGATATAGCTGGTGGTTAAAGTTCTTAAAAGTCACAATTCAACAATGTCTGGGGTTAGTATGTTTCCCATCCTTGCCTTAGGGCAACCTGAGTGACTAAAGTCTGAAAAGAGCATTCCAAATAGTTTGATACTCTTGCCTTTCAACACCCACTCTCATCAGCTTTGGAAATGGTTTTGTTTCCCTGCAAAGGAAGCTCTACAAAAAGACCAGCTTCCTCTCTCAAAAGTATATGCAGCTGCTTATTTATTTATCGTGCCAGGAGCAAGCCAAATAGTTGTATTGCATTTTTAACAAGCAAACAAAACACAAAGTATACAAAGTGGGTATACAATGCTCACTTGAAGAAATGTAGACTATCACATGCATTGGTGTGCAGGCATGCTTACCTGCTTGTGAGAGAAGGAAACAGACAGAAGTACTTGGGTTGCTTCAATAACACTATGCTCCAAAATTTGAAAAAAATTCTGTTCCTGGTTTGAAAGCATTATTTCCTGTTTAATTGTATGGGACGTACTTTGAAAGTACGGTAGTTGCTATACTCCAGAAACTTTGTTTTTGTGGTTGCCACAAACTATATTGAATTGGTTGATACTTGAGATATTAATTTAAAAAGTAGTTGCTATACCCCAGAAACTTAGTTTTTGTGGTTACCACAAACTATATTGAATTGGTTGAGACTTGGTGCAATATTCATGGAAAAACTATAGCAAAATGTACAGTAGGATGTCCTGCAAAAAAGTTTTTGAAGTTTAATAAATGTTATCCATGTTTTTATGATAAATATCTCTAAAGCAGGGTGTGTCTTAGAATCATGGGTAATCTATATATAGCTTTTTCTGTTAATGGTGTCAAAATTAGCATGCATCCTACAATAAATGGTGTCTTGGAATTGAAGAAATATGGTATTTTCTTCACTTGCCAATTACTAATGGATCCAGATCCACTTTATTCCCATGCTTGCTTGTTCTAGATTTACCCTTTGTAGCATCTGTGGGCAAACTTTGGCCCTCCAGCTGTTTTGGACTTCAACTCCCACAATTCCTAATAGCCTACTGGCTGTTAGGAATTGTGGGAGTTGGAGTCCAAAACACCTGGAGGTCCGAAGTTTGGCCATTCCTGCTGTATACAGAATTAACTTCAGTATTTTCCAAAGCAGATAAAAATACATGAAAGAATGCCTATGCATCAACAATTTAATAATATTTTTAGTACATACTACAGTAACAACGGAAAAGCAATGTGCCATCCAACCATGAAATGTTGCACTACTTGCAGTGTTTAGTATGTTTACTTATGAAGTTGCCTTTCTTCTGGCTTCCCCACCTCTCCTTGAGGCAAAAGAAAGACAACTTTAGCTTTGACTGTTCAGGCTACTAGACCTATATTACAAAATTCAGCAGCTGAAAGGTAACTTTCAAGTAAGTTACTTACAGAAGTTGCAAATTTAAGAGCAACTACCACTGAGTGAGTCTCAAGGAATTCAGTGGGTTGTACTTCTATGTAAACGTGATTAGAATTGAGCTTTGTGTTTGCATTTTTAAAAGATTGTTGTCCACACTATTCAAAGTCATTTTCAATCTAATGCGTAGTAAAAAAAATGTTTACTTCCTTTTACTAGGTTTTCCCCTTTCAAATAGGGAAAAAGTTCATATTCAGCCAACATTATGCTGTTACCTAGGTTTCCACTTCAAGACAAAACTGAATTCTTTTTCCCCAGACCAAAAAGAGCTCAAACTGCTCCACACCAGAGGATGGAAGCTTAATTTTCTTTATTTATTTAAAGAAAAGGGAGAAGGGAGAAGAGAATTCTGAAATAAAGAGACCTTGGCAGTTTAGCCTAGTCACATTCTTGGATTCCTAGCTCCCAAAACTATCCACAGAGCATTTCGATTTCCAGTATTTCATTTCATTTAGTACTTTATAAAAACCTATTATTATTTTTTAGGAAACTCTTCCAAAGGAATGTACACAATGGTCACACAAGACTAGCTACTTAACACTTCTATGTTAAATTAATTTTTAAAAAAAGCTTTAGAGGTAACATGCAGAATAAACCAAAAGAACAATAATATTAACTGAGAACTTTGCTTCATGTATAAAAAAGGAAGTCATAGTAATTTCTGAAACTTAAATTCATGGGTGGGAAACTGTGCATCCCCCCAGATCAGTGGTTCCCAACCTTTTTTTTTAAAACCATGGACCACTTTGACCAGGGAACCACGCTCCAACATTAGTACCACATCAGCTCTAGTTTCTGATACAGAACATATGCCATCCAGTAGTCACCATCTGCTCGCTCATAGAAAACCTTTTTTTTTTTTTAATAATCTAGAGCCACAGACTTTATTTTAGGTCTCACGGTCCACAGGTTGGGAACCACTGCTCCAGATGATGGATTAGTTTTCAGCTTCCTAGCCAATGGGATGCTGGGAGTTGTGTTTCAAAAATATGCAGAAAACCACCCAATTCCCACTCCAGCCTAAATCTGTTAGTTACAACTAACATTCAACCTTTCAGTCTATTTCTGAGTGGTAAATCTATTCTTATGGAAATCCAATTGATTCTACTTTGGATTAGTAAATGGATTTAGGCAGTAGTTATTCTTCATGACATTGAGCATTTATTACTGACGGCTTTAAAAAAATAGATTGAGGCCTATGGTGGTTTGTTTTTTTGTTGTTGTTGTTTTTTGCATGTTTGCCTAGTTTGATCAAAGCTTATTGTACAAATTTCTTCTTTCTAGTTAGTTTCAAATATGCTTTGGATTCCTATATTTCTTTTTAAGTTAAAACAGATTGACCCAGCTGTCTCTTTGAGTTCAGCAGCATAAGGGTTAACAGATGTTCCCTTACTTATTCAGTATCTTTTGTTCTAGGAAGCTGCAGAAGAAGTTGTTCCACACACAGTTCAACCTGTTTGAGAGGAAGAGAAATAACACAATCTGCTTTCATTTTATCTCTGTACTGAAACACTTTAGGTTATTTTATTGGATGCTGAATGATGGCCTGGCTTTAGCCAAGAAACTGCAGGCGCCACATGTTTGGAACAGTGCTGCTGCCACCTAGTGCATACCAAAGAGTACTGCAGGCCCAAGCTTTTGACTTTTTAATTCTCTGTTGCTCAAAAGGCAGACAGCCACAATATCCAGAGGTACTATTTAGGATAAGCAACATTTTGAAATTAGAAAAAGATCACCAAGAACTAATTGTATGGCTGACATTTTATGCATTTTAGAAGCAAAAATTAGTAAGAAGGACGTTATGCAACAGATTGGTTATGGCTGCTTTGGGGAGCTCTGATCTTGGCCAGAGGTTTTTTACCCTTCACCTTATAGATGTTGTGGATTACAACTCCCACTGTCCCTGACCAATGGCTAGATTGTCTGAGTCTTTTGGAAGTTGAAATACAAAAACAATCTGAAGTGTTAAAGTTTGAGAGCCAAGTAAGTTAATCACTGGCCAACACACATTTCTGGGTTGCTCTGAGTGTTCTGGGCTGTATGGCCATATTCCAGAAGCATTTTCTCCTGACATTTCATCCACATTTATGGCAGACATCCTCAGAGTTTGAGGGGTCAACCTCTGAGGATGCCTATCATAGATGTCGGCAAAACGTCAGGAGAGAATGCTTCTGTAACATGGCCATAAGCCCAGAAAACTCACAGCAACCCAGTGATTCTGGCCATGAAAGCCTTTGAAAACACATATTTCGGTGCTTCAAATGTTAGGCCTGTTTCTCTGTATATATGACTTGCTAATTTAAAAAATGGCACCAGTTTTCCCCTATCAGCTCTAGTTTTTAACATACTGATTGTCAGAGAAAGTCATGATAGAACTAATGTGGTCCATCCAATGCAATTTTCTGAATCAGCCAAATAACCATAGGAACAGGCCTACATACCAATAAATGTTTTGGTTGGGCTGTGTTATTGACAGCAGGAAGGATAAATACCAACTGAGGAGGACAGTTAGCATAAACTTTTGCTGACAATTTCCTGAATCAGCGATAAAAAAAGTCAAGAACTCCACTTCCTAGTCATGTACTGCAGCTAAGGGAAGATATTTTGCAACATTCTATATTTAATGTCCCCTTCCTCCCACCCAGCACTAACTGTTTGTTGACAACTACTGACTTCAAACAGGGATATGAGGCACATCTCAGAAGCAGGAGTACCAAGAGGAGAGAGGCTCAAGAAAACCACAGCAAAGGAAACTGTCTTAACGATCATGATGGATTGCAATGGTAATTTAAAAAGGGAGACAGATCTGCTCTGCACAGCTCCCAGAGAAGGTGGCTCCTTTCCCAGATACTGTATGGAGATTGTGTGTATGTGTGCCTTCAAGCTGTCTATGGGCATATGTCACCCCCAAGAATTTCAATGTTTTCTTAGTCAAGGAAGACTTCAGAAATAGGTCTGTCATTTCATAGAATTGGAAAAGACTTCGTGGGCTATCCAGTCCAACCCCCTGCCAAGAAGCAGAAAAATTGCATTTAAAGCACCCCCAACAGATGGCCATCTAGCTCTGATTAAGAGCCTCCAAAGCCTCCACCACACTCTAGGGCAGAGAGTTCCACTGCTGAACAGCCCTCATAGTCAGGAACTGGCCCAATAAACCTCCAGGCTTATTTTCTGTGGAGTACATGGTTCTTTGGTTCAAACATTGGTGATTTCTCTAAGGAAAGAGGAAGAGTTTAAGCATACAGACAGATAATCGGCACTTTAAATAACTCCTTACTCATGTTAACCTTTTTTTTTCCCGTGTCAGGAGCGACTTGGGAAACTGCAAGTCACTTCTGGTGTGAGAGAATTGGCTGTCTGCAAGGACATTGCCCAGGGAACGCCCGGATGTTTTCACCATGCATGTGGGAGGCTTCTCTCATGTCCCCACCTGGGGAGCTGGAGCTGACACAGGGAGCTCTTCCACACTCTCCCCTGATTTGAACCTGCGACCTGTTGATCTTCAGTCCTGTCGGCACAAGGGTTAAACCCACTGCGCCTCCGCGTTATCCATGAGCAGCCAACGTAGATAAATTAGGCAAAACATAGGCAGACATAAATAAATAAATAAATAAATAAATATGCGTAATCTTTGTAGGTGGTAGAACCCAGCTTTTGTTGGAACAACAGTGCAGATGCTTTGGCCAAAACAGAATATTGTGTTTCCATGAATAGAAAGGGGATGGATTAATCCCTCTTTCCTCCTTGAACTCTGAGTAAGCATCTGAAGCAAGTATTCCAAATCTTGGTGGGCCATAGGAAATCATGTAAGTTATGTGCGTAGCACTGGATGTAGATCTTGAAACTAACTACTTACATATAACAATTTGCCTGTAATTAATTTTGTAATAACAAGACTTATCGAAGTTAAATGATTGCAGCTGTACTGTTGCATCCAAGCTGCTTTAAATGTCTTTAGTGCCCTGACTTTCTATCAGCTTGGGGGATGCTGGATTGCCTTCCTGTTTGAGCAAGGAACCCCACAGAATCAATGTCCACGCTATTGCTTTCAAGAAACGATAATTTATTAATTGCTCTTGGGCCTATCGCCACTCAGGCACTATCTTGATTTCCCCACAACAAAGTCCATACTTAAAGTTTGAAGGCAACTGGTTGTTCTTGAAGTTGCTGATCGTGGATGATGATGAAGGACATGAGTTTCCCTTGCTCACTTTCTCTAACAGATGGTCCTCTGGGGCACCCAATGCCCAAGGTGGCCAGGCCGGAGGTAGAGAGAGCAGGTCCCTCCTATTGAGGCCTGGCACTTCACTGAAGGCACTGGAAATTCCACAGACTGTCACTGATCAGAGATAGGCCAGTATAGCTGGATGAGTTCCCAGATTAGTTAGCTTGAAATGGCTTGTCCGAGCCTGGATCTCGCTGGGACCAACTACAGACATTTCTTGCTTCCTGGTGGTAATAACCCTAAGCTAAAGATGGATCTCTTTCCCCGGGCAAAGGGATGGGCAAACTTATTGATCCAAACCAGGAAGGGTTTCCTTAAGCTCCACCTTCGTAAAACTAACAGAAAAGTGACTATTCTCAAATAGTGGTGGGGCAGCCTAAATAGAGGAGCTGGGACTTATACAGTTCTATCACAGCAGCACAGTGAGAGATTTCACTTTTTATATAATTGTTATTAAAATCAATAAATTAACTTGTAATTCCTTACATTTTTGGCACTAAAGGCTTATTGAACATATAATTTCACTCTGCTGTACCTGGTATTTGTTATTTGTTTTTAAAGTCAAAGAGTCTCTGTAGTTTCACTACTTTGATTTGTTTTATACTGAAGGTTGGTGGCTTGTAGCATTTTAATTTTGTTAAATAATTAAAGGTAAACATTTTCCCCTGACATTAAGTCCAGTCATGTCCAACTCTGGGGGCTAGTGCTCATCTCCATTTCGAAGCTGAAGAGCCAGTGTTGTCCATAGACACCTCTAAGGTCATGTGGCTGGCATGACTGCATGGAGTGCTTTTACCTTCCCGCTGTGCTTTTACCTATTGATCTACTTACATTTGCATGTTTTGGAACTGCTAGGTTGACTGAAGCTGGGGCTGACAGTGGAAGCTCATGCCGCTTCCCGGATTCAAACCTGCGACTTTTCGGTCAACAAGTTTAGCAGCTCAGTGGTTTAACCCACCGCGCCTCCAGGGGGGCTGTTAAATAATTAAGGGCTTATTATTATTTCAAACAACAAGAAAGGAGATTTGCCATGAAAAAAACACCCAGGTATAACCATAACACATTCCAGCTTGTCAACATCTCCCTTCAATTGTGGTGCCCAGAATTGGACACAGTGTGATTCCAGGTATAGTGGTCTAACCAAGGCAGAATAGAGGAGTAGCATGACTTCCCTGGATCTAGACACTATGCTCTTATGTATGCAGTTCCTTTGACAATGCAAAATACCATGCTATAGTTGGAACTGGGAAACCACTGCATGAATGCAGCAAGAGTGGTACCACAGCTCACACCGATGCTTCATTATCTCTGCAGTAAGAGAAATCATTAAAGACACTGAAAAGCTGATCCCACATTACAACACGATCAGTCCAATGGGGGCAGGACATGTCTGAAATTGAAGCAGGACATCAATTCTCTATAATCCTGAATAGAAAGACATGTAAGTCTCTGGTGCTAAACAACAGACTAAGGATCACTAGGGCACAAAGGCATGGAATCAACTACCCTGCTCCCTTCATCACCTTGCACTTGGCAACACACCCCAGAAAGGGATGCTTTCCTAAGCAGTATTTATTTACCACATTTGTACCCCATCCTTCTCACCCCGAAGGTGACTCAGGGTGGCCTTACAACAGGCAGCAATTTGATGCCATAACAAATGCAGTATATGCATAAAATAAACAAAATCTTAGCAAGTAGGGCTAGAAATAAATTAATTAATGATACAAAACACTGAGAAACCATATTGTCTCCAGTCTGGTGATGCTGTTCCCTATCCAGCAGGGCATTCCCATTTCCAGTCATCATGACGAAGATATGTGTTGGGTCTTGACCCAATCCAGGCTTTAATTAGCCAGGGCAAAGGGCTAGAAGCAGGGTATTGACAACCATTGCCTTTGGAACGGACAGGAATATGCTGATCCTCTGCCAGTTCTTCTTGTGGCTCCGGCAGGCCACTGGCACATTATGGTAACACAGTGATGGTGGCCTTTTGCTGACAGCTACATCATGGCAATAGCTGAATCTTCAGTGCTACTCTCTTGGTCCAGGCCCACTCTCCGGATGGACTCCCTGTATTTTTGTTTTCCCAGTGCAATTATGGCCATGATTTCATCGGCTATGTCTTGGCGGTCGCTCTCCTTCATGGCGTGGATGAGCTGGTCTACGCAGTCGGGCTTCTTTTCATTTTGCTGAGCCCAAGAGAAGAGCATATCCAGAATCTGAGTATTGAGGTCTTCCCTGAGGAGAAAGATTGGGAGAGAAGCTAAGTGATATCATGCATACATTACTCTTAAGCATGGATTTACTGTAACCAGGTAAGCTGGCTCTCTACATTTGCAGGTTTGACTTTTGTGGATTTGATAAATATATTTTCTCTATGAATCTCTATGTCCATTCCAACAGCGGTCATGCTGGAGGATCTAGACACTGCTAGAAATGTGTTACCTTAGATTAAAAATGTAGCTTTTTAATTCATAGTTTGTCTACTTTCATGGAGGTTCTGCGCCCCAACTCCAGTGAATGTGAAAGGTTGACTAGATAGCGTGCCTTTTCATAGCTCCAAACAGCTTACAATATTTAGAAGCATAGTAAGAGAATACATGCAAATGTGAATAGATCAATAGGTACCACTTCGGTGGGAAGGTAACAGCGCTCCATGCAGTCATGCTGGCCACATGACCTTGAAGGTGTCTACAGACAACGCCGGCAGTTCGGCTTAGAAATGGAGATGATCACCACCCCCCAGAGTCGGACACAACTGGACTTAATGTCAGGGGAAAACTTTAACTTTACTTTACGAGCATACAATTATAGAATATATATATATATATATATATATATATATATATATATATATAATTACAGGAAAAAATAAGAAACTTGTTTTAGAATATGTAACTATCTTTACTTTTTGCAACAGTCTCACTAAATTCCTTCCTTAAGAGGAAAAGCACTCTGAAGACAAAAGTCCCACAACCAAACTTCATATTCTTATGGAAATTGTGGCAATGTATTTATATTTTAAAAACAAGGAATTCCTATCTGGAATAAGTAGAGAGAAGCTTAGAAGTGCAAAGGCATATTTGATACTAGTCTAGAAACCTGAGTGGTTCTTTTGCTTATTCTTTTTCTGGCAAACCATGGCTTGTTGACTGTCATGAGTCCAAGAACCACCACTTGGAGTAGCACTGGTCTAACTCCCATTCCCTAAATGCATCCCTATAGTTCCCCCTCCTACCTGTTGTTGTACTGAATCCTCTGAATCTGCTGGTAGGACAACCCCAGGTGTAAGCCTATGGCTTGCCAATCTGCTCCTATGCGCCCAGCAATGCCAAGTAGATTGGACTGTGTGAGGTAACCAGTTTCTGCATTCCCCAAATTCAGAGGGGGAAGAGAGAAGCCATTTGAGGTCGTAGGTTGCTCATTTCCCTGAGATTTCAGTTTCTGGCAAAACATAACAAAAGGAAAGGTATGTCAGTCATAAATGCTATGATATAAGTATAAGAAGTATAAGTATAATGGAATTGGAGGGAAGAAAATAAAGTTCAGTGTGAGTTTATGAGAGCCCATTCTTCAATGCCCTGGGACTTAACAACAGTGTTCTGCCGTGTCTACTCAGAACTATTCTTAGGTAAATGAACGCAGAGTTATTAAATTCATTAACTCTATAATATGTGACCAGCTAGGGCCCCTTAGTGGTGCAGCAGGTTAAACTACTGATCTGCTGAACTTGCTGACTGAAAAGCTGACAGTTTGAATCTGGGGAGCGGGGGGTGAACTCCTGCTGTTAGCCCAGCTCCTGTCAACCTAGCAGTTCAAATGCATGCAATTGTAAGTAGATCAATAGGTATTGCTTCTGCGGAAAGGTAATAGCACTCCATGCAGTCATGCTGGCCATATGACCTAGTAGGTGTCTATGGACAATGCAGGCTCTTTGACTTAGAAATGGAGGTGAGCGCCACCTACCAGAGTCAGACACAACTAGACTTAATGTCAGGAGAAACCATTACCTGTTTATGTGACCAACTTCCTCCTGCCAAATGAGTGGAAGATACCCACAATATAGAATTTGACTTGCAGTAAAACTTCGTTTTAATTATTGTTACTTTTAAATAAAATGCTTGCTGAAACATGTCGAAGTCCCCTTTTTGTTGCATTGCAGAACCCTATTTCTATATTTTCCCTATTATTTCTGCCTCTGGTACCTATTTAATTTTAAAGAAGGGATGTTCAGAAAACATCCACATTGTTAATTGAGGTAAATATGCATTTTAAAAAGCTAAGTTATAGCTGAATGAAATGCCAAAGTAAAAAGTGGCACATTTAGGTGATATAATTACAAGTTTAGAGACTGAGCAATTTTTTTAAAGAAACTGATTGAATGAAAGAGAAAACATACACAAACAAAATGATTTCACAATCAACACTGTGTAACATATTGTTTATAGCCAAGTCGTCTGGATAATTTCCAGTTAAAGCCCTATTATCGAAGGTTAAAGGGTTATTTGAGTAAAGGTGGGCTATAAATATAATGACCATGGCTAAGTAGTTTATCTGAAGTTTGCTGGATGACCAGGACATCATTCAAGGTCAAAGATACAATTTAAAAGGTTTATCACTTCAGTCAATCATTAATAAACAATACATTTTCTATTAAAGGGGTCTCAAACATATTAACTAGATGTATGGATATTATGGTAGAAATGAATGATATACTCATTCTATGGTTGAAGCATAGAGATTTGGAAAAATTCAGGACTCCTCTAAATTAGGTGTATATGTCTCCTTGTTTAATATCTTAAGTATGTGTTGTCGAAGGCTCTCATAGCCAGAATCACTGGGTTGGTGTGAGTTTTCTGGGCTGCATGGCCACATTCCAGAAGCATTCTCTCCTGACGTTTCACCCACATCTATGGCAGACATCCTCAGAGGTTGTGATGTCTGTGGGAAATTAGTCAAGTGAGGTTTATACATCTGTGGTATGTCCAGAGTGGGAGAAAGAACTCTTGTCTGCTTAAGGCAAGTGTGATTGTTGCAACTGGCCACCTTGATTAGCACTGAATAGCCTTGCGGCTTCAAAAACTGGCTGTTTCCTACTTGGGGGGAATCCTTTGTTGGGACGTGTTAGCTGGCCCTGATTGTTCCATGTCAGGAATTTCCCTGTAATTTGATTGTTCCTCTTTCTTTATTGTCCTGATTTTAGATTATTTTTTTTTAAAAAAAATGGTAGCCAGATTTTGTTCATTTTGTTCATTTTCGTGGTTGAAATTTTCTGTTGAAATTGTCCACATGCTGCTTTTGGATTTCACTGGCTTCTCTGTGTAGTGTGACATGGGGGTTGTCAGAGTGGTCCAGCATTTCTGTGTTCTCAAATAATATGCTGTGTCCAGGTTTGGTTCCTCAAGTACTCTGCTATGGCTGACTTCTCAGATCGAATTAGTCTGCAGTGCCTTTCATGTTCCTTGATTTGTGTTCAGTAACAATGAAATAACTGGCCAAACCTTTCCTGACTTAGATTCCCAGAACTTCTGCAAAGGAGACCATTTAGCAGAGCACATGGATTATTAGTTTCAGGATATCCCAGTGAAAATCATTACATTGAAAGGATCAATGAGACAGGCTTTATAAAAATATGAAAGACTTTAATTCCAAGAGTAGCCCTTTCTGTATATGACTTAGCAGTGAATACAGTTATCATAGATGGGTTTGTTGTGGTGAAACTAATTAGTTAATCACTGCATGATTTTTAGTTACCCTCTTGAAGTCTCCTTTGAGAGAGTAAAAGCAGCTATAATTAATTAATTAGTTAATTAATTAAATACATAAATCTATCTGGGGAATGTTGGAAAGGCTCACACATAATACAATATTTATGTCACTCTCTAGACTGTTGCTCTGCTTCTAAAATAACAGATTCTGTTTCTGATTTTTAAAGAAAAAAACATATTTTTGCATTTTCTATATGGGAATATTTGGCTAGGACTCTATTTGTTCCACTCAGTTATGCTGCCAAAGGCATATTCGATGGAATTTGCACTCCATAAGGATTGCTGCTTTTCCTTCTGGCCTTGTTTCTGTGACGTTAAGGGTATCCAGACAAACAGCAGATAAGCAGAGAGAGGATTAGAGAAGGAAGAAAGGAGGATTTCCACTCATGAAAACAAGACTTCCTCCCAGTACAACAGCTCTCTATGCACCGCCAACCCTGTCCCCATAATGCCATTTGAGAGAGTCAGGGGAACCTTTGGGAGAGCAAGAATGGGATACGAGGCACTGCAAAGAGAGAGGAGGGATTGGCAGCATGTGCTCAATTGGGGAGGCAGAGGGGTGGCAGCTGCCAGGTGTGAGCAGAAGGACCTTTACATCCCTACAAGAGACCTTCCGGTCTGAGCATTTTCCCCTGCATTATGCGATGGGGAAAGCACGTGTCACGTCAAGCTGAAAACATGCAGGGCAGACTGGTGGGAAAAAAGGTGGCATTCCTACCTCCCACAGTTATTTCTCCATTTGTGCCCAAGCTCTCCTTGGGAGAAATCAGGCTACTTAAATCAAAAACAAAAAATCAAATCACATAGGTAACTTACAGGTAGCTTGATTGGCAAGGTAGCTAGCCAATGAGAATCTGGGCCTTTTCTCCTCTTGCTAACCTCTTCTGGAATGTTTTCAGGAACAGCTCCTCGGTAAAAGGAAACCTTCAGAAAGAGAGTCCATCAAAGGTAGATGTTTATAATGGTAAATCAGCCACACTGGTTGGTAGTGCAATGGGTTAAACCAGTGATTCTCAACCTGTGGGTCCCCAGATGTTTTAGCTTTCAACTCCCAGAAATCCTAACAGCTGGTAAACTGGCTGGGATTTCTGGGAGTTGTAGGCCAAAACACCTGGGGACCCACAGATTGAGAACTACTGTGCCGGCTGAACTGCTGACCTGAAGGTTGGAGGTTTGAATCTGCGAGACGGGGTGAGCTCCCATCTGTCAGCCCCAGCTTCCCATGTAGGGACATGAGAGAAGTCTCTCACAGGATAGTAACACATCCGGGCATCCCTTGGGCAACGTCCTTGAAGACAGCCAATTCTCTCACACCAGAAGCAATTTGCAGTATATTCTCAGGTCGCTTCTGACACAAACACACACAAAATGTCGCACTGGCTAATAAGCTGTATTTTCTGTTATTTGCCCATGTCTGTTTTCTCTTTGTCAATGCAAAAGCAACCTCCACCTTTTAGGAGTTTATCATAAAGACTGCAATGCAGATTTCTTAGGCGGCAAAGAGAAGATTGTATCATCAGCTCCAGGACTTCATCCCGTTCCAGCCAGTACATCCATATAAGGATAATGACATCAAACGATAACTTCTTTACCAGCTGCTAAGGAAAAGCGGTGTGGCTGTTTGGTTAGTAAACCAAGGTTGGCATAGTGACAGTCTATGCCAGTCCTCTTCCTCTGCTCCAGCAAACTTATACATTTGAGACTCAGCCTCTATCTCAGCCTTCCCCAAAAGGATGCATTCCAAAGATTTTGGACTCTTACTCCTAGAATGGCAAAGCAATTCTAGGAAGAAGAGTCCAAAACTCTATGCTAACTTCCACTGAAAGTTAATAGAGAGCTGCCCTGGCAGACCTAGAACATTTCTAGAGAGGATACATTTGTTTTTAGGTCCTCCATACAACTCCCAGAAGAAGTTGTTCATTTTAATTAGGTTCACTTTATTCACAGTTTCCTGTTTCCATTAAATTCAGGAACATATTCCCCGCAGCCATAGAGATTTTACAGCATTTTGCATATTTCACTAATTCAAAGAAATAAGAGTAATATCAACAATTAACTCTGACTTATTTCAATACGATCAAGACCCATATCTTCTGAATTGTACCAACAGAATAATAATAAGATAAACATCATTTGCTGTTTATTTTGCTTAATTGTTTTGATTTGCTTGTTTACTGCTGTGATATGTTTCTTTGTATTGTGTTTGTGGCTTCGGCCTGTGTAAGCCGCATCGAGTCCTTCGGGAGATGCTAGCGGGGTACAAATAAAGTTAATAATAATAATAATAATAATAATCCCTGTTTATTAACTAGGATCCTTTCAGAAAAAAATGACAATGGAGGAAAAGAGAAGTGATCAATATAATTTAAGGGATCTATCAGTTAATCAAGGTATAGAGTTAGATATCATGGGGAAAACATGTCAATGCAAAATAAGAAAACTGTGTACCTGCCCTTTCACAGCAGTGCTTTTCCTGTCCACTTCAGAGGTGATATATACTTCCTTCACGTTTTTCAAATGTGAGAAGAAGCTGAATGAAATCCTTCCATCAATGCAGTCTGGTCGATCTAGGTTAAGTTTAAGGAAACAGATTATGTAATTAGATCCTACTAACTACAGGGGATCCCTGGTGGTGAAGTGGGTTAAACTGCTGAGCTGCTGTACTTGCTGATGGAAATACTAGCAATTCAAATCTGGGGAGCAGGGTGAGCTCCCACTGTTAGCCCCAGCTTCTGCCAACCTAGCAGTTTGAAAACATGCAAATGTGAGTAGATCAAAAGGTACTGCTTCTGCAGGAAGGTAATGGTGCTCCATGCAGTCATGCCAGCCACATGACCTTGGAGGAGTCTATGGACAATGCTGGCTCTTTGGCTTAGAAATGGAGATGAGCACCACCCCAGAGTAGGACATGACTAGACTTAATGTCAGGGGAAATCTTTACCTTTACCTACTAACTGCAGTGATGTAAAGACTAAAGCATATTTAAGAACCCACATAGAAGGTTCCCACATTTGAGGCTATACCAGTGTTGGACTTAACCACATCCTGCAGAAGTTTGTAGTCCTCATCAAGGGCTTAGATAGGCAGATGACTTAGCTGGCAGAGAAAGCCCTTCCCACTGCTCTCTTTGCCTGCCTGTTCTCTATTCCTATTTCTGTTTGTTAGACTGATACTTCTCAGGGACACACCCTTTTAATACATATTTTCCAGACCGCATTGCAAGACCCTGAGTCCTTTTGTTCTTCTCCAGTGAGCATGGAGAGAGAAAAGATGTCTCCAGAAAAGAAGTTAAATAACTAGGCCCCAACTTTCCTATATATAAATGTAGTTCTTTCAATAAAGTCTTCTGAAACTTTTTAAAGCTTGATTCTGTTTCTGTAACTGCTGAAGCTCATTTGCTCTACTGCTAGCTCAAGAAGCTTCTGATCTGCTAAACTGCTGTTGCTATTGCTGGTTTACATTTTTAAATGTGCCTCTTTGAAATTACCCAACAACTAGTGGGATAGGAGAAAATCATAAAATCATAAGAGTTGGAAAAGACCTCATGGGCCATCCAATCCAACCCCCTGCCAAGAAGCAGGAAAGTCACACTGAAAACACCCCAACAAATGGCCATCCGGCCTCTGCTTAAAAGCCTCAAAAGGAGGACCTTCCTTCACACTCCAGACGGGGCAGAGAGTTCCACTGCTGAACAGCTCTCACAGTCAGGAAGTTCTTCCTAGTGTTCAGGTGGAATCTCCTTTCCTGTAGTTCAAAGCCATTGTTCCACGTCCTAATCTCCAGGGCAGCAGAAAACAAGCTTGCTCCCTCCTCCCTATGACTTCCCCAAGTAGGTCCTACTTCACTTTACCTGCATCGATGCTGATGCCTCGTTCAAAGGCTGCAAAGAACTGCTCTCCTTCAAGCATCTCCACCATATCAGATGGTTCAGGACCTCGATATCTGTCCTGAAGCTTTTTCAAAACAGGATCAACCTGTGAAAAGTTCCAAAAGAGTAGAAGAGCTATGACAACTTACAGCAGCAATTCATCTTGTTACTCATTACACAGTTTACAGTGACTGGCCCTAGGCTTCCAAGAAAACACAATGCTAATATTCAAAGAATGCTACCTACCCTGCTTCTGGAGATTTAGCTGCAGGAATCTCAGGTAGCTAATTGGTGTATTATTGTTATTAATTAATTAATTAATTAATTAACTAGTGTTGATATCTCAGTATTTTCTCCTTCACCACTCAGCTCTCACTCATTTTATATGAATGCCATTTCAGAAACCCATCCATTTAATCTGTCTTTATTTCTTCCTTCCACTTATACTTATTGCTGTCACTTCTTCTAAAACCGACCATAATATAATGTACATATTGTTCCCAAGTTACTGCAGATTGTTACTGCAATCTCGGTTTATATACACATTTCTGGCTGCTTCCAAAACTAATTCCAAGAACAACCTGTATGCCCACAATCACTGAAGCACACAGGTTCTCACAAAATCAGGGTAGTAAATATTTCACCTTGTGCTTTGGGACACACTGCAGCAGGACTTGTTCTGGGTCTTTCTTCCTTTGCAAAGCGATAAAGTTTACTTGGTACATGCGCAGTCTTTTATACACCTTTCTGGCAATGCCTCCAATATAGGATTTGGTGGTGCACCATAACCAGTACCTATGAAAAAAACAGAGTTTTGCAAAGTAAAAGATCCTACTTTTTTATTCATCTGAAAATATGAGGGGTAGAAGTGTGTCAAGCATGTTCCTAAATGTCAAGAACACAGGGACATACCCATGCCATCATATATTAAAAAATTAGCGCAAATGCATTAATTTATTGAAAGAAATGGAAAGGAATCTAATCTTTGCACAAGATACAACTTATAAACAATACCAATTGTCACCAATTAGGTGCAAGGACCAAGAGCCACAACTTAAGTTCCATAATTAGTGAATTATGAGGGAATAAGCATGTCTGTGATGGGATGAAATGCACATCTGCTTCAATTCAATTCACATATTTACTGTGATACTGAAACCCATTTAAATAGAGATTAAGCAAATAATGGGACTGAAGTATCTAATCGTGTAGCACACATACGGCTCTTTTACCACAAGCAGCCTCCAAATAATAATTCCACAATGTGTTATTGAAGGTTTTCATGGCTGAAATCACTGGGTTCCTGTGAGTTTTCCGGGTTGAATGGCCATGTTCCAAAAGCATTCTCTCCTGACGTTTTATCCACATATATGGCAGGCATCCTCAGAGGTTGTTGAAAAGTGTCAACTAGGCAAGTGAAGTTTCAACCAGTCTTAGAAGCTGCAAGGCCATTCAATGCTAATCAAGGTGGCCAATTGCAACATTCACACTTGCCTCAAGCAGACAAGAGTTCTTTCTTCCACCCAGGACATTCCACAGATATATAAACCCCACTTGCCTAGTTTCCAACAGACCTCACACCTCTGAGGATGCCTGCCATAGATGTGGTTAAAATGTCATGAGAGAATGCTTCTGGAACTTAGCCATACAGGCCAGAAAACTCACAGCAACCCAATAATTTCACATTCTGCTAGTTTGACCAAATCAGCTTTACAATTAACAGGGGATCTGGTATTTTTAAGAAAGAGAAACAAAAGGGGAACAAAATGAATTGAAATGAAATTAGTAACAACTGAATTAGATGTGCAGTCTTAGGCCCAACTCCCAGGCTAATGATTCCCACCATAGACTGGAAAAATAGGCATAAAGGGCCACTTAAGGTAAAAGAACACCCAACAACACAGTACTTTCCAACTCCTCCTTCTTCTAACAGGAAGCACTGGCTACAAAAGACACTAAGCCAGATAAATAATCAAGGTGCCGGAGGAACAGATCTACAAAGAAATCCTACAATGTTTGGGGCTGCTTAGCTTGAAAAACATCAGGGGACGCACAGTCCCATATACACTTCTGAGGATTGGTCATGCTCTGATGGTTCAACTTACCAGGAGAAGTGTGTGACTTCAAACAAAGCATAAAGATGGGTGAACTCCAGCACCACCTGATCCGTGATATCATCCCAATTCTGAGCATTTATGTCCCCATGTAACAGATGGACTCTGGAACGGTCCAAGGTTAGACCTGAGGATAGATGGGAAGATGCTCTTATCTGCCAGCCTTGAGGATGAACCCTTTCCAGCTCATAACTGCATCAGTGTGGGTGAGGTTCTGTTTCTAGTATATTATTAATAGGGTATGTGATATTCAGGAAGGGCTGGGGTTGTTTGACTATATGTAAACACCAAGATTACTCTGCGGGTCAAAGCTATACGGCACCTACTTGCGCAATGATGCTCTTTAAGGGCTTATGTCAATTTCCTCTCAAGATCACATGATTACTCAAACAGGCATTGTATTCTACAACTCAAATGCGCATTTCATCGTACTGATGTCTTGTTCATTAAATTGTGTTGTGAGATTCATATGACAACATGTTTCTATCACAACATTTTTCTATTTGCTGCCCAGGTTCCAGGAGCAAACTGACCTGTGACCCCTGATGGCAGCGGGAGCTGAATTTTAACAGGCCGGAGGAAGTCTGCAGGGGAATTCTGGGAGAGGAAGAGGAGGGGGCTGGAGACCGTTTCATGGTCTTCTGTGATCTCTTGGAGCTCTTCTGTGGACACTGGCAACACCTGAATAGAAAGAAGTTGGAGCACAAGGCACTTTCAGGTCTCTCCATCCCACAGCAGCCAGTAACTCCTTGCAAAATTGGTCTTCCACACAGCCATATAATCCAGAATATCAAGGCAGAAAATCCCACAACATCTGCTTTGAACTGGGTTATCTGAGTCCACACTGCCATAAATTCCAGTTCAAAGCAGATAATGTGGATTTAATTCAGCTGTGTGGAAGGGGCCTAAGTGGCAAATGTCCTGACAAAAAGGAAACTGACATAATGTGAGGCACTGCAATAAAATAATAATCAGGGAAGGTCTTTAGATTCCAGCCAGTGGTCTGAATATTTTGGTCCCTACAGGGAATAATTTATGGATTCAGAAACCGGATCCAGGTTGCGGGCCTTATAATTTTCTGTCATGGTTCAATCATTTAAACACTGACCAATCCTAGCAATTTAGTGGTCAAAATGGCTTCACCATCCTGGTTTTTTCCAAATGTGCTGGACTCCTGGAAATGCAGGAACTTTCAATCTAACACATCTGAAGCAAATAGAATGGCACTATCAATCCAAAAGACTATCATTACCTTCTTCAATGGCCAAAAAAGCCAACATCACATGGCTCTAGTAAATTAAATTATGGACCAGTGTTTTTGTTTTGTTTTGTTTTTTATCTAACTATTTAGATTGAATTATCTAATTACATTTCTGGATTGCTTTACTCTCATCTTGCAAACTTTCAGTTAGAGTCCACTTTAGTAATCATTACTCCACCGAATATAGTTCCTGGGATTTGTAGTTTGGTGAAGGTCGTAGAATTCCCTAAACTACAGCACTAGAGCTCCTCAGCACAAAATTCTATGTCTCCCTCCCAAATACAAATGTTGGAATTCTGCAGGTTGGAGCCATGATCGTTGAATTGATAGCAAATGACTATAACAATGTAGCATAGGTACTTTTTAATCTTCTAAGAAGCACCATGTGATACTGAAGAAGACCAGACCCACCAATTACTCTTTATCTCACGCTCTTAAAGCAGAGTGAAGTGCTGGAAGACGTGGAGCAGCTTGAATTTAGATTTACAAGCTTGTAAGGTGAGGACTTTGAGTCATGACTCTTCAGATCAAACAGCAGCTCAGGACTATTTTTTTCAGGACATTTTCTTTTGCCTTTACAACTTCCAAGCACACATGACCCAAACAGTGACCTGAACAGACTTATCCTGCATCTCTAGCCTTCCAGCCTAAGAACGTGACTTTGTTGCCTTATTTAGTTCCTGAGATGCTGGTTTAATTTTCATTATGGCTCTCATACCTGGAGTTTCACCGTCCTCGTCTCCTCTGTCGCGCCAGAAGGGAAGGTCACTTTGATGTTGGGGTCCACTGTTGAGAAAAGTAGTGCCCCCTCCTGAGGGACTCTGCATTCGTTCTCCACAAGGCGAGAGACAACCACAAACCAGGAGAAGTGGGGAACACTGCAGCAGGCCAAATGCATCTGTTAGAAGATGTAGGAAAGTGAAAAGATTCTTTCTAAGTTATGACAACAACTTAAGTGTACAGAGGAAACATTTTTTTTCCTGGCACCATCAAAGAGAGTAATTCTTAAAAAGCCAATACTGAGTTACAGGAACAAGGCTCCAGCAAACCCATACCTTCTAGATTGGTTGGATGGATAAAGCCAGCATCCACCTCTGGTCTGTCTCCCTTTAGTCCTCCTTCTTCTCTAAGCTCTTTTCTACATCAACCAAGCACAGCCAACATTATGCTTCCAGGCTTACCTTCTCTTTGTGCTTCACTCTGGTTCCCAGTTCACTCCACTTCCCTCCACTGAAGGTTCGAATGATAATCTCATGATCATTCAGGCTCTGAGGGGAAGCATAAGGCATCTGGATCTGCACTTCCTAGAATGTGAAAAAGAGCAGATATGTTCCACAAGTTAACCAGCAAGAAGAAAACTCTACTGTCCTGTACAAGAGAAGGACCTCAGAGCTCCTCTGCTGTCATGGGAAGTCTTGGAGAATAAGTTAATGGTGTTGGCAGTGCTTATTTTGCATTATGCATGCTAGAGGCATCAAAAAGGCCATGAGGAAAAGGTTAAGACACTTACATGGCAGATGATACCATCAAGACTAAGTGGATGATAACTAGAAGAGACATGGAGTCTCACAGAGATGGGAACTCTTGGCTTTCCATGAGTTTTGGATTTCAATGACCAAAAGCTCATCAGCCCAGGCAAGGGTAAGGTAATATGGAAGTTACAGTAAAACACTAGAGGTTAGAGATAAATGAAGGAGGACAAGACATACACTTACAGATTTTACACTATCCTGTGACGCAACATGGACAATACAGCAATGGTCATGGAAGGTATAAGTGGAAACTCTCCTTGTAGCCAGAAGCAATCATAGTAAAGGGCCATGGCTGGCTTTTATGAGATCAGGGGATGAATTGGGGACTAGGGTGGGAAAGCTTTTAAACATTACATTTTATTTTGCTCATTTCATAATTTAGTTTGTTATTTACCTCAATTTACAGGAATACTATACATTTAAATCAGTGGTTCCCAACCTGTAGGCCGCGAGACCTAAAACAAGGTCCGTGGCTCTAGACTTTTCTGTGGGAAACTAAAGCCGATGTGGTCTATCCAATGTAATTTTCTAAATCAGCACCCTAAATAACCAAACCAAATCTAAAGTTGACCAAAAACTCATTCATAACCCTTTTGGTACTAATGTTGGAGAGCGGTCCCTGGTCAAGTGTTCCCTGGTCAAAAAAAGGCTGGGAACCACTGAATAATATGAATAATAAATGAATAATATGTAGTGGCCTGTTGTAATTTTTGTACCTACTTATTATTTTCTAATATTTTCCCTAATTTTCTGTGCAAAATGACATCCCTTTCTTTTTGAAAGCCTTTGTGGCTGAAGAGTGAGGTATAATAGATAAATAAATAAATAAATAAATATTTTTCCCCCCCGCTGTTACGCTTGATGTATATGAAAAGACATAGGCATTCTTCACAGGCTCATGAACACTCTTCTCATGACACCGCAGTACTCTGCTTATGCTCACAAACACCTATGCCTGATCTTTCAGTATTCCGCACATGCTCATAGATGCTCTCCCCTTTCCAACTCCAACATTATAAATAGAGCTGAAGTTTTGATGAAGTGTTTATCCAACCTCAGCCATAAATACTTATTTGCAGAGCAACCCAGCCAGTATTATGTTTCCCACAAAGACAATATGTGACATAGCCCCCTATGCTAATCTATCAGTGATTGTCTTCCCATCCACGTTGCAAGGCATTTTTTGAATCAGTTCCAGTTTGAATCCCTTTCTAATTGCATGAGCTCCTACCTTCTTGAAGCCAATCTCATGAGGCTGCAGTTCTAGGACTTTGCTCAGCAAGACATCATGGTGGTTGAGCATTACCCACTGAGGATCAGGAAAGCATTTTTGGAAGTGGATAGTGACCGAGGTAGTGGTGGCACCTGGGGGGAATGAAAGTTGGATGCCACAAGCCAAGGAAACTCTGCAGCCATCAGGAGTCACTATAAAACTTAGGAGACACAAAGAGAAGCACTGCTTTTGTAATACAACAATCCTATTTTCTCCAAAGTTCTCAGAGTTGGAAGACTAAATAATAATAAAGAGTCAATGTTATAGAACCAGTGACTCAGTTTTCTGACTCAGTTTTCCAAAGAACTTCTAACTGTACTGAGACACAAAAGAGACATGCACAAGAACTGGAAAAAGGGAGAAATCACCAAAGAAGAATTCAAACAAATAGCCAACAGCTGTAGGGAAAAGGTCCGCAAGGCTAAAGCACAAAACGAGCTCAGGCTTGCCAGGGACATTAAAAACAATAAAAAGGGATTCTTTTCTTATGTCAGTAGAAAAAGGAAAAACAAGGAGGCAATAGGGCCTCTTCGAGGAGAAGATGGGGCAATGCTGATAGGGGATAGGGAAAAGGCAGAACTACTAAATACCTTCTTTGCCTCGGTCTTCTCACAAAAAGAAAGTCATCTTCAACCTCAGCAAGACGGAGTGGATGAGGGATTTGAGGACATCCAACTCCAAATTGGGAAACAAGTCGTACAGGAATACCTGGACGCCCTAAATGAGTTCAAGTCCCCAGGGCCAGATCAACTACACCCAAGAGTATTGAAGCAACTAGCAGAAGTCATTTCGGAACCATTGGCAACCATCTTTGAGAGTTCTTGGAGAACGGGAGAAGTTCCAGCAGATTGGAGGAGGGCCAATGTGGTCCCAATCTTCAAGAAGGGAAAAAAGGATGACCCAAACAACTACCGTCCGGTCAGCCTCACGTTGATACCGGGCAAGATTCTGGAAAAGATTGTTAAGGAAGTGGTCTGCAAACACTTAGAAACAAATGTGGTCATTGCTAATAGTCAACATGGATTTATCAAAAACAAGTCATGCCAGACTAATTTGATCTCTTTTTTCGATAGAGTTACAAGCTGGGTAGATGCGGGAAATGCCGTGGATGTAGCGTACCTGGATTTCAGTAAGGCCTTCGACAAGGTCCCCCATGACCTTCTGGCAAGGAAACTAGTCCAATGTGGGCTAGGCAAAACTACGGTGAGGTGGATCTGTAATTGGTTAAATGGACGAACCCAGAGGGTGCTCACCAATGCTTCCTCTTCATCTTGGAAAGAAGTGACAAGTGGAGTGCCGCAGGGTTCCGTCCTGGGCCCGGTCCTGTTCAACATCTTTATTAATGACTTAGATGAAGGGTTAGAAGGCAGGATCATCAAGTTTGCAGACGACACCAAATTGGGAGGGATAGCCAATACTCCAGAGGACAGGAGCAGGATTCAAAACGATCTTGACAGATTAGAGAGATGGGCCAAAACTAACAAAATGAAGTTCAACAGTGACAAATGCAAGATACTCCACTTTGGCAGGAAAAACGAAATGCAAAGATACAGAATGGGGGATGCCTGGCTCGAGAGCAGTACGTGTGAAAAAGATATTGGAGTCCTCGTGGACAACAAGTTAAACATGAGCCAACAATGTGATGTGGCGGCAAAAAAAGCCAATGGGATTTTGGCCTGCATCAATAGGAGCATAGTGTCTAGATCTAGGGAAGTAATGCTACCCCTCTATTCTGTTTTGGTTAGACCACATCTGGAATATTGTGTCCAGTTCTGGGCACCACAATTCAAGAGAGATATTGACAAGCTGGAATGTGTCCAGAGGAGAGCGACTAAAATGATAAAAGGTCTGGAGAACAAGCCCTATGAGGAGCGGCTCAACGAGCTGGGCATGTTTAGCCTGAAGAAGAGAAGGCTGGGAGGGGATATGATAGCCATGTATAAATATGTGAGAGGAAGCCACAGGGAGGAGGGAGCAAGCTTGCTTTCTGCTTCCCTGGAGACTAGGACGCGGAACAATGGCTTCAAACTACAAGAGAGGAGATTCCATCTGAACATGAGGAAGAACTTCCTGACTGTGAGAGCCGTTCAGCAGTGGAACTCTCTGCCCCGGAGTGTGGTGGAGGCTCCTTCTTTGGAAGCTTTTAAACAGAGGCTGGATGGCCATCTCTCAGGGGTGATTTGAATGCAATATTCCTGCTTCTTGGCAGGGGGTTGGACTGGATGGCCCATGAGGTCTCTTCCAACTCTTTGATTCTATGATTCTCCAAAGGTATTGATTCAAAAGCTTAACACAATTCTAGCTTCTCTAGTATCTCAAGTTATCCTAGCTTTGGTAACTGCCTATTTGGACTCACAGCTAAGGAACAGACATTGCCACCTTTCTTTCTTCTCTTGCAGGCTCCAGGTTTGAAGGCCAGTCACAGCACAATGGCATCTCCTGCCCTTCTCCACCTTTCCTGGTACAGCATGGACAGGGAGCAGTCAAGTGTGGAAATATTGATTTTTTGATTACAGCACTCCCGTGGCCACACTGGCTGAAGTTTCTGTGGACTGCAGTCAGTGACAATTGATAATATTAATCTCAGTGTGGCTGTGACTCTGTTCTGGGTTTTAGTCTAAATTTCAAAGGAGTGTTGAATCCTGTGCTTAAAATAGATTAAGCGCTTTGAATAGTTCCTTTAATGTCCAGATACAAACCAGATGTCCTACTGCCTTGAAAGCCGCCAATCACCACAGATTATAACCTGCAAATGTAACATTGCCAGGTGCTGGTGGCAGTCTTCCAAGGCCCACAACAGAAATGGCACTGCTTCAAGTGTGGCAGGGATTGCAGCCTTCTAACTGCTACAAGTGAGAACTGGCAAGCCAGGGCATCAATGCTCTGAGCAATTTTGGTGGCTTTCCCTGCACTCAAAAACCCAGAGTTCTTTGACAGGGGAGCCACAGTGCAAGTATGTATGCTGGGACCTACCATGTAGCTAAGACCTCCTGGTGGTACAGACTGACTAACTCACATGAGCATTGCCCTTGAAATCACAGCAGTGTGGCTTCTCTGTACTATCAAGGGGATGACTGCCCCAGCATAATAAATTAGGCCACCCCCTGATTAATGCTTCCTTAAAGAAGAACTCCAGGTATAATGGGGATTTTATACAAAAAGCAAGGCAGTAGGGCACTGGCATGCTCGGCAAAACAAAAGAGGGTGTTGGCTAAAAGAGCGATGTGAAATACCTGCTCTCACCAGTTTCAATAAACAATCTTCTTGGTTCTTCCAAAGTTGAATTCTCTGCAACAATTGAGAAAATAGAGGCTGGAAGTTCATGTCAGCATACCCAAAAAAAATCCATTCCAGTTTCTGTATAGTTAGTTTTGCAGGGCAGGCTGGATTCACAATAATTTTTCATATATGTTGGAAATTAGGTATGTTGTAAACTGCCTTGAGTCCTTCCAGGGGTGAGAAAGACGGTATATAAATATAGCAAATAAATAAATTATCAACCAAGTCCCCTACAATCTGAACTCCCATCAATACTTTACAATAATTGATGTAAGAACATGAATCTAAATAATAATAGCATTAACAATAACAACAGCCACAGTACCACCAGGTCTAGGATTGCTAGTGACTTTTAGTTTAATAATGATTGTTTTAAAAAGCAAAGGTAAAGGTTTCCCCTTGACATTAAGTCTAGTCGAGTCCAACTCTGGGGGGTGGTGCTCATCTCAGTTTCTAAGCTGAAGAGCTGGCATTGTCCATAGACACCTCCAAGGTCATGTGGCTGACATGACTGCATGGAGCGCTGTTACCTTCCCACTGGAGCAGTATCTATTGATCTACTCACATTGACATGTTTTTGAACTGTTAGGTTGGCAGAAGCTGGGCCTAACAGCGGGAACTCACCCAGTCCCCTGGATTCGAACAGGTGACCTTTCAGTCAGCAAGTTCAGCAGCTCAGCAGTTTAACCCGTTTCACCACCAAGGGCTCCAATAATGATAGTGAATGCACAAAATAAATGGATCCATGTCATTTAAAGACACCTAACACAACTAGAGCTTCAGAAAATTACAAGAAGTCTTTAAACAGGTTACATTCCAAGAGTATGTTTTGAATCTAAAGCTTGTATCCTTAGCATATTTCTCTTATCCTCACCTATAGTGCTTTGCTTTAAGATGACTCTGAAGGCAGTGAAATCTAACTAAGCCCCTTTCATATCCCCTTCCTTAATCTGAGATAAAGATTTCATACAGGGCCTTTGTAGGAGCAGCCTTCTAATTGTGGAATACCATCCCTAGAGAATCCTGCTTGGCACCTACTTTTCAATCAACACTGGGAGGAGACCGTCTTATTTTTCGAGCCCTTTTATTTAGTTCAGATGTTTTAAAAAGTGCAATCTCTGCAATCTCTGCATTATACTGTGATTTTAACATAGCCAAAATTATATTTGATTAAATTACTGAAATATTGTAATATGTAGACCTTGCTCTGAAATTGTTTTATTAGCCATTTTAATTTTTATTGATCTTCTGTAACAGTGATTTTTGCAATAACTCCTTTATTCTATAAATGCTTAAGAAAAGAGAGAGCTGAATTTTTTACTTTTTTTTTACTATATCAGTGAGGGTTCCTGAGTCAAGATGATTTCTCCCCAGGCTAATTTGCAAATTCTGAGAGATGTAATTCGAAACAATAACTTTTCTAAGCTGTGAAAAAGGCTGTATCATTAGTTTGCATGCACCATTAGTCCTCTCTATCCATGGATTTTGCTTCCATGGATTCAATCACTTATAGCTTGAAAATATACTTTTAAAATCTGATTTTTTTTTTTTTGTTGTGTCAGGAGCATCCTGTTGTGAGAGAATTGGCCATCTGCAAGGACATTGCCCAGGGGACGCCCGGATGTTTTGTGGGAGGCTTCTCTCATGTCCCCGCATGAGGAGCTGGAGCTGATAGAGGGAGCTCATCCGCCTCTTCCCCGGATTCGAACCTGTGACCTGTTGGTCTTCAGTCCTGCCGGCACAGGGCTTTAACCCACTGTGCCACCGGGGGCTCCATCTGAAATACAAATCTTGATTTTTTTGCCATTTTATATAAGGGACCCATTTTACTATGCCACTGAGCATCCATGGGAGGTCCTGGGCTCAAACCCAGTGTATAGCAAGCCCTGCTGTGTGTATAGGGCAAAACATAGCCTCATCCTCTGCAAACCAAACATCAGATCACTCAATGGCTTCCGACTCTCATTAAAGGTGGTAAACAGCTGTTCAACAGACAAGAGCAAGCAGAAGGGAAGCAATTACCTGGTTGCAGAGGCACCTCAGGTTCTCCTAGAGGGTTACCTCGCAGATGCACAAAGGGCAAGCTCTGGATCTCTGGAGGGATGGTGCGTAGCCTGTTATTCTGCAGATCAAGCCTGGACAAGTTGGGGAGGTGGGCCAGGGATGCAGGGACTGTCACCAAGAGATTGCTGTGAAGATGCAGCTGCTGCAGAAACTGCAAATTGGCTGCAAGTCAGAACAGGATTTTTTTAAAAGCGTGAGAGAGAGTAAGAGATCAATTTATTCTTGAGAAGAGGATATGTACCCCTGTGTAAATAGGTTCAACTTTTATCCAAATCCCTTTAAAAACAGAGGATTTTGCTTTTAGTAGTCTCTAGATATTAGTGATACACAAAAGCAGAAGTACATTCTTTAAACTGCATTTGCCTACTGTGTGTATTTTAATTTTAATTTTACTGTTAACAACCCTGAGTGCCATTGTTTGACAGAAAGGTGCAAAACATTTAATAGATGAATACCATACACACATTTTAAGGCAAGCATATAGCCAAAGGAATGCAACAATAAACAATCTAATTTACCAAGGGAGGGGGATGGGGAAATCAGACTTACATCTTCCTTTGTATTTAGGATCATAGATGATTGTAACCAATTTTGCATGTGTGTGTGTCAGGAGCAACTTGAGAAACTGCAAGTCGCTTCTGGTGTGAGAGAATTGGCTGTCTGCAAGGACGTTACCCAGCGGATGCCTGGATGTTTTGATGTTTACATCCTTGTGGGAGGCTTCTCTCAGGTCCCTGCACGGGGAGCTGGAGCTGACAGAGGGAGTTCAACCCACTCCCCCACGGTTTGAACCTCCAAGCTGTCAGTCTTCAGCCCTGCCGGAACAAAGGTTTAACCCATTGCGCTACCAGGGGCTCCTATTGTAACAAATGATCTTTTTTTAAAAATAAATTTTCCTGTAGTTTTTTTGAATTTTATATTTCACTGATAAAAAATGTGTTGTGACCTAAATGAACCCTAAAATGCTTTTAATGCAAGGGGCAATTTTTAAAATTGGTTTTAAAATAATAATAATAGTAGTAGTAGTAGTAGTAATAATAATAATAAAACAAAGTTATTTCTACCCCGCCACCATCTCCCAAAAGGGACTCGATGCGGCTTACAAAGCACTCATAATGTAACGATCCATATCTTGCAATAAATACAGATACATCAATATCAAAGGAAAACTTAATTCACATCATCAATATATAAAACAATACTACAGTAAAATCAATCAACCCTAAAATACAAGTTGAAAACATCTGTTGTTGATCAAGCTGTAGGAATTCAACAATAAGAAACAAAGCTCATGTTATGTAAGTAAATCTATCTGAATTCAGCAGGACTTATTTCCTAAAGAAAATGCAGAGAATTACAGCTGTATAGCTCAATCTTAAGCATGGTGTTCAAGGATGCAGAATTTTTAAAATTAGGAGTCATAGCAGTAGACAAACAAAAAGAAAAAATATATACACAATGTTTTAAAAATAGCATACTATAAACATATCCCATAAGCCTAGCAGTAAGTCTCCAATAATAATAATAATAACAACAACAACAACTTTATTTATATCCCGCCCAATCTCCCAGAGGGCACTCAGGGCAATTTACAACAGATATCGGCAAACATTCAAAGCCGTGAGAAGCTGAACAAAGACAAAAATTATGCTGGAGACATGATGGAGCATACATAAACAATGCAAACTCAAAAAGACTAAGGGGACAAAGTCAGTAGCCGTACTGACTATTCTAATGATTAATGAGAAATGTCTATTAAAATAATAGAATGAGATTTGATCAACTGAATAGTCATTCTCCCCAATTCACTACAGAGATGGACACTGATCAAGATGCTATAGCAAGGATTGCAGATTTGTTTTATAATGTGTCCATATCAACCACAGCTCAAGAACAAGGGAGGGATTTACCTCACTTTTCTTAGTCATTAACATCTTACCAAGGGAGGTAGGGATTCCAGTCAACAGATTTCCTGAGAGATCCAGCTCCATACAATGCCGAAGATTCCCAATCTCTTCTGGAAGGGATTCCAGTGCATTTTCTGAAAGGTCCAAAGTCTGCAGTGCTACCAGCTTTCCAATGCCCTGAGGTAGATCTCTGAGCTGGTTCTTCATTGCCGAGAAGAAAGTCAGCTCACTGAGTTGGCCAAAGTCCCCCGGCAGCTCTTGCAAGCTGTTGTGGCAGATCAAGAGACTTCTGAGGCTGAGTAACTTGGTGACACAGGGGGGCAACACAGTGAAGCTGTTGAAGCTGAGATCAAGGTGGGCAAGCTGGGCTAACTCTCCAAGCTCATGGGGCAAGGAGGAGAGCAATCCTCTCTGGCAAGCCCCAGCTTCATCCCTGGTGTGTCCACCTGTTAAAGAGAGGAAATGTAGGAGGGAAGGGATTACTCAGTATGAGGTAATTCATTTCAAATGTATTTCCTAAAAAAAACATGGAAGACTAACCAATATTTAGCTTCATGATACGTTAGTTTTGGAGGACAGCTCTCCAAATCCCCCAGTTATTAACTTTTCCCAGCTCTGAAACGTCATGCATGATTGGAATTAAAAGAATCTGATACTAATGTGGTTAGTATATTTCCAAAACCATCTTTTGCTTTCAGGTTTAATCATATTTCAGGAGGACTAAAGCAATAGTTAATATTTGGCATTCATGAGTGGGAACCCTGGGATGAACAGGCCCATGGTGAGAGATAGCTGGTGAGAGATGATGGGAACTGCAACCCAATAACATCTGATAAGCCTTTGCCTGTTTTGTATGGAAGCCAAATGAGGTAGGACAGAACTTCAGAGTAATTAGATGTGAACAAACTAAGGGCCCTTCCACACAGCCATATAACCCAAAATATCAAGGCAGAAAATCCCACAATATCTGCTTTGAAGTGGGTTATCTGAATCCACACTGCTGTATATTCCAGTTCAAATCAGATAATGTGGTGTTTTCTTCAGCTGTGTGGAAGGAGCCCCAGATGCAGGCGAAACATCAGGAACAGGGCCAAACAGCTCAGAAACCATACAATACTCCAGCGAGAGAAGCTTGTCTGAGAGGCTGAAGAGAACCAAAACAGATATAATTTTTTTAAAAATCATATTCAATGCAAAAAGGTTTATCAGCATACACATTCATACTTTTTAATAATGTATTGGGTTGGGTGTGTGTACACCACTGGACATTTTACAAAAGCATCAGGCATACTTAATAAAATACCTATTTTAAAAATGGCATCGCAATCCTAAATTTATTTTATTTTGAACAGAGGGACAAGCTAGCCTCTAAGAAACTCAAAGGAATATTGAAACATAAGTAAGGGAAAATAAGTTCCCCTACCAACACCTAAGAATACACATGAAGGCAAAAATATACCCATGAATTGCTACACACACAATTTTAAGTTACAGTATTAATTCCATCCTAATATTATAATTAGTCAGCAGTTATCTGTGACCTGTTAGCGGATTATTCAAAAAAATATAACGATAAACGTCCTCACATTTGAAGTTGCAGCCCAGAAAATCCAAGCTAAATTTGTTAAGTCCACAGCGGAGGCTAAAAATGAAAATGGAAATCGTTTGGGACAATGCAAATCAGATTTTGTTATTGTTACCCTGCCTATAGGGATTGTCACTGCTACTGTAATTTGAAAGAGCTTGTTCAGAGAATAAGTTTTAATATTTATATTGGAACGTGTATACTGTATTTTTAAAAGATGTATATTATTTGATGTTATGGCCTATGGGTAGTACAATAAACAAGTCATTCATTAAATATTATCATTATGTGCTGATGATGGAAAGGCTGTGCCTACCTGGCATCTTGCGCATGTCCACAGATAGTGACCCACCTGCATGGGTCTCCAAGGATGTCACACCCTGAAGTGGTGCATGCCGCTATACAGCCAAGACATCAGGGAGCAACCTCCCATCAACTGCAGTTCAATCAAAACTTTATTCCAAAGGGGATTCAGGGTAAAAACAAAGCCCTTTCAGTGAAAAATAATGGAACCTGCAAGCCTAAACAACAGCAAGTGCTGTTGAAAACCATAAGTTTACATCTGAGTAAACAGGCGATTCTGCCAAGAAAAGAATGCCAAAGACCTCATTCCTGCAGATTTCTCCATTGCATATTTACTCAAAAGGAAACCCCATGAGTTCAGTTCCTCTGTGAACATGCATATGTTTGAAACCTGGGGCTACAATTTTCTAATCCTTTCCTGGAAGCAAGTCCCACTGAACAGAGCAAAGTCTATTTGGACCAAAAATTATTGCCATGCAGTTACCTTTGAGTACAAGAGATTTCAGGCCCTTCAGGGCAGGAATGATGCTAAGGGTGGAAGCAATACAGTCCTCGTTGCAGCTCAGTCTCAGGAATTCCACCTGCTCCACTTCTTCCCTTCGCGTCTCAAACAGCCGAAGGAAGAAAAGGCAGCCCTCTGCATAGACGTCCAAGTTGAGCCGGTTGCCAGCCAAGCAAGAGCTGGCAGGCCTCTCAGCGCCCCAAGCCCCCTCCCCCAGGGGGTCCCCAAGCTCCTTCCGCCCTGCCATCTTCTGGTGTTACATTGCCCTCGGCTGTTCATGTTCCGACTTGCCAATCAAACAAGAGCTGGTGGTACCACAAATAATTAGGAGCGGAAATGTCGGAGAGAAGCTGCCTCTGGAAAGAAAGTGAGGAAGAAGAAAAACATTTTAAAAGCACACAGATTTGAAGAAATGATCAGGACCAAAAAAGGAACAGAAATTTTACTTGAAGCAGTTAAGGTATCAGATATAAATATTGCCAGAATCCAGTAAGACATCCTTTAGCTGGAAATGTATTTAAGATAAAGGTTTCCCCTTGACATTAAGTCCAGTCGTGTCCAACTCTGGGGGGCGGTGCTCATTTCCATTTCCAAATCAAAGAGCTGGCGTTGTCCGTAGACACCTTCAAGGTCATGTGGCTGGCATGACTGCATGGAGCACTGTTACCTTCCCACAGAAGTGGTAGCTATTGATCTACTCACATTTGCATATTTTCCAACTGCTAGATTGCCAGAAGCTGGGGCTGACAGCAGGAGCTCACCCTGTTCCCCAGATTTGAACTGCCAACCTTTCAGTCAGCAAGTTCAGCAGCTCAGTGGTTTAACCCACTGTGCCACCGGGGGCTCCTATTTAGTACGGATAATATGGCAAAGGGTCAAAGTGGGAACAAGAAATCTAAAGATTAAATGCATTCTGGGTGGATTAGTTACACGAGCCAACACATATTTTGATGCCTCAAACATTAGCCCTATTTCTGGGTATATCTGCCCTGCTGATTCCAAAAATGATACCAATTTTCCCCTATCAGCTGTAGTTTTTGAGATACAGAACATATGCCATATACCAGTCTTCATTTGCTCACCCACAGAAAACCTGCCTCATCACACATGGATGCACTTTAAATCCTGTTCCTGCCTCCTGCAGAATTTGGGGTTTGTAGTGAGGCTGTTAAATCCTCCTAAAGCACAAACACTAGAATTCTGCGGGAGGCAGAAACTGGATTTAAAGTGGATTCATTCTCTACTGTGATGATGTGAATACCACACCTAAGGAAGTAGAGCTGCTCCAATACAATTTTCTTAGGCCCTTTCCACACATCTGAATAAAATCCCACATTATCTGAACTGGAATATATGGCAGTGTAGACTCAGATAATCCAGTTCAAAGCAGATATTGTGGGATTTTCTGCCTTGATATTCTGACTTATATGGCTCTATGTATTTGGGGGTGGGGATGGGCTGGGCTGTTTCAAGCACCAAATCCCCATTCCACCCATTAATGCCAGCCACAGGGCCCTTCCCCACAGCCATGCAACCCAGAATGTCAAGGCAGAAAATCCCACAATATCTGCTTTGCATTGGGTTATCTGAATCCACACTGCTGTATATTCCAGTTCAAAGCAGATAATGTGGGGTTTCCTTCAGCTGTATGGAAGAGGCCTCTGATGCAGGTCAAACGTCAGGAGAAAGTCCTGCTGGAACAGGGCCAAACAGCCCAGAAACCATACAACACCCCAGTGAGGGAAGCTTGTCTTCTGCTGCTTGCACTGCTTGGTTCCGATTACAAAAAAGGTGATGATTAAATCCGTGGATGAATTTGCTAATACAGTAGTAATAGCAGTTGTTCAACAGTGGGTTAGATTACCTGGAGAGAAGTTAGAAGAGGTCCCTTTGGGAGGACCCTTCCACACAGCCTTGTAACCCAGAATATCAAGGCAGAAAATCCCCCAGTTTCTGCTTTGAACTGGGACATCTGAGTCCACACTGCCATATATCCCAGTTCAAAGCAGAAAATGTGGGGTTTCAGATGTATGGAAGGGGTCTTAGAATGTGTTCAGCACAGTTTGGATGTCTTTGGGTTGCTGTGCTTGCAAGGGGTTGGACCAGACCAACCATGGGTTACTTTCTAACTTATTATTGAAGGCTTTCATGGCCGGAATCATTGGGTTGTTGTAGGTTTTGGGGACTGTATGGCCTGCATCTATGGCAGGCATCCTCAGGGGTTGTGCGGTCACAACCTCTAAGGCCCGTCGCAAACTAGGTTCCTGCTGGAGAAACCCTTGCTAGCAAGTCCTTGATGTCATGAGCCTGCGCCTCTCTCCCCGCCCCTTTCTCCACCCCTTTCTCTTTGCGAGCGTGGTTTTTCCTTTGCTAGGGCAGCATTGCCCGCATTTTCTCTCAGTTGAATTCTGCCAACTGAGAGAAAATGCGGGCAATGCTGCCCTAGCAAAGGAAAAACCACGCTCGCATGGAGAAAGGGGCAGAGAAAGGGGCGGGGCGAGAGGCGGAGTCTCGTGACGTCAGGGACATGCTAGCAAGGTTTTCTCTCGCAGGAACAGAGTTTGCGACGGCTCTAAGGACCTCACAACCTCTGAGGATGCCTGCCATAGATGCAGGCGAAACGTCAGGAGGGAATGCTTCTAGAACGTGGCCATACACCCCGAAAAAACCTACAGCAACCCAGTACTTTCCAACTGTTGGACTCAAGTTGTAGTGTGAAGGAATGAGAGATGCCAAACTCAGGCTAAACCAGGCATAGGCAAACCTGGGCCCTCCGGGTGCTTTGGACTTCAACTCCCACCATTCCTAACATCCTACTGGAGGGCCGAAGTTGGCCCGTGCCCGCTTGTGGACGCGCGCGCCTGCACGCTCCTTTCCAGGCGTGGAGAGAGGGGAGCCTTACCGCGGCCGGGAGGAGGACATTCTCACCCGTCTCTTTCTTCCTGGGAGTTTGAGAGAGGTCACGGTTTCCAACGAGGACCCGCTCCCACACCCCCGGCCGCCTTGGCACCTTCCCGCTGCAAGAACTCCAAACTTTTCCCCTTAAAGAGGCCGCTCCCTCCCGCTTCCCCGGTCAGTCACTCCACGCGCTTCCTTGCAGCTCCCCCACGGGAGGCGGAGGGTTACTCCGAAAAGGAAGCGAAGCGGCCGGTTTGGGGCAGCGGGGAGGGGCCGGGAGAGGCGCGCCTTCCCAGCCAGAGCTCCCGCCTCTCCTTTCTGTCGCTGTGCGGTGCTTTCAAGTCATTTCTAACACTATGTAAAATGCTGCCTTTTCATAGACCCCAAGGGCCATCTCCCCAACCCGGCCCCCATTCTGCCATTCAGGAACACACAATCTAAGCACCCCCGACAGATGGCCATTCAGCCTCTGCTTCAAAACCTCCAAAAAAGGAGAACCCACCACTCTCCAAAGCGGCACAGTCCCATGTCAAACAGCGAATACCATCTGGAAAATATTCCTAATGTTGGATGTTGTGATTATTACTTACCAATAACACAGACAATCTCCGTGTCATGGTTTTTAAGCCTTTTCCTGTGGTTATTTGAGGTGCTGATTTAGAAAACTGCATTGGGTAGACCACATCAGCTTTAGTTCTGCTGTATTTAGAAAACTAGAGTTCTTAAGCCACCAGATACTACATTATCTGACTCTATCAATCCCCACCAATGTTGGTTAACTGATAGACCATTGCATGCATAAAAGGTGCAAACTTAATAGCAATTTGCATTATGACCTTATTAGGGAGTAAACTTCAAAGGGCACAGAGGGTTCACTTTTGAATGACCAAGATCTGTGTTCTAAATACTTCTTCAAAGGCACTATTCAGCTTTAATGGAATGTATGAGTGCAAACAAAGTGAAGTTTAACTCAGACAAGACAGTGATACTCCTGGTCAATCGAAAGACAGATCTGGGAATAGGGATTCAGCCTGAAAACACTGGAAAATGCAGAAAATGCAAATTGAAGCTTAATCCAGACAAGACAGGCGTGCTCTTAGTAAGTAAACAGATCTGGGAGTAGGGAGTCAGCCTGTGTTAGTTGGGTTTACACTCCCCCTGAAAACACAGATTAGCAGGTCAGGATTTGGCTCTGAACCTGGAGGTTCAGCTATCAGCAGTGACGAGGGGTGCTTTTGCACAGTTAAAGCTATTGTGCCAAATGCACTAGTTCCTAGTGATGTCTGATCTGACCACAGTGGTTCATGCCTTGGTTACATCCTGGTTGGACTACTGTAATGTGCTCTACATGGGGCTGCCTTTGAAAAGTGCTCAGAAACTTCAGTTGGTCCAGAGTTGCAGCCAGACTGCTAACTGGGGCTGGCTACAGGGAGGAGACAACTCCTCTGTTGCAACAGATCCATTGGCTGTCAACACATTTCCAGGCACAGTACTGGTTTTGACCTACAAAGCTGTATATGGCTTAGGTCCAGGTTTTTTGAAAGACTACATCTCTTTGTATGAACCTGGGAGGCATCTATGATCTGCTGGGGAGGGCATTCTCTCGGTCCCACCACATGCTCAAGGGCAGTTGGTGGGAACGCAGGAGAGGGCCCTTTCAGTGGCTACTACCAGGCCGTGGAGCTCCCTTCCAAGAGACACCAGGATGCCCATCCCTGCTGGCCTTTTGAAGGCAGAATGTAGACCTTTATGTGCCAGGCGACACTTGGGGAAGGACAAGGTGCAGGCTTTGGAGAGGTTGTGGGTGGGATTGTGAGTTTTAAATGCAATGTTAACCTAAATCCATGCAGTACTATTTGTTTTTAAATTTTTGTATTTTCTATGTCTTAAATTGTGCTGTGATTGTGTGACTGTTAGCCGCCTTGAGGCCCCATTGGGGTGAAAGGCAGGGTACAAATAACATAAATTAATAAACAAAACTGCATGTCTACTCGGGATATAATCCCAAATCACACACCTGCCATTTATCAAGCCGTTCCCGTCAGGAGCCGAAGTTCCAAAATCTACTCCCAGTTCACAAAAAAATGTTGTTCAAGAGTACTCTTCGCAGAGAAGGCTACAGACTTTGTCAAAATGTTCACAAACTAGATTAGACATGGGTAAACTTCATCCCTCCAGGTGTTTAGGACTTCAACTCCCACAATCCCTAAGTATTGGAAATAGCAACCTTCCAAGCCCCCACGGACTGTTTGTTAATGTATATACAATTGTTAGCCTGCATTCTATGTGTGTTTTGATTTGTCAGTTTGGCTGTACCTCTTTGATGTGGGAGGAGTTATAGATGTGATTGTACTGAGCATGTGCAAACTCAGGACTCCTTTTTGTGTTCTATATGCTTATAGATTTCAATAAGAGAAGTTTGGTTTCAGACCTCTTTGGAGGTGGATGTGTGTGCTCATGAACTTACAAGACTATGTGCTTGTACACTGAATATATACAAGTTTGTTACTAAATAAGATATTTTGTTTTTCAAAGACTACTTTTCCCCCCGCCTTGAAGGAACCTGCTGGCCTGAGCCTCCCTCCAGCCTTGCGTGCTCTCCCTCGCACTATGCTGCCGTGTGCTGAGCATGCCTGCTCTCCCCTCTCCACTTGAGTGCATGTTTTAAGGGAGTGTATATCTTTTGGGCAACAGCAAATTCTACTTCAAACAACCATCTTCTTTTATCCAGATATATTTTTTGAAGTGGCTTGTCTTTTATCCTTGGCTGTTTAAAGACATGTTCCTCAGTTTAACAGCCGAGCTACCTGTGTGCTGTTACATTGTTTTATGAGTATCACCTTGTCTTAAGGGTTATAGCCTGTGCTTGACGGGGTTACACTCCCCCTGAAGGCGCAGGTTCGCAGCTTGGGAGTGATCCTGGACTCATCACTGAGCCTGGAACCCCAGGGGAGCTTTTGCACAATTAAAACTTGTGCGCCAGCTGTGCCCGTATCTTGGGAAGTCTGACTTGGCCACGGTGGTACATGCTCTGGTTACATCCCGTATAGACTACTGCAATGCTCTCTACGTGGGGTTGCCTCTGAAGACTGCCCGGAAGCTACAACTAGTACAAGAGCGGCAGCCAGATTACTAACGGGAGCGGGGTACAGGGAGCATACTACTCCTCTGTTGCGCCAGCTCCACTGGCTGCCAATCAGCTTCCGAGCACAATTCAAAGTGCTGGTGTTGACCTATAAACTCCTAAACGGCTCTGAACCTATTTACCTGTCCAAACGGATTCTCCCCTATGAACCATCAAGGTTGTTAAGATCTTCTGGAGGGGCCCTGTTCTCAGTCCCACCACCTTCGCAATCGCGTTTGGTGGGGACGAGGGACAGGGCCTTTTCGGTGGTGGCCCCTCGGCTTTGGAACTCCCTCCCGATGGAGATTAGATCTGCCTCTTGCCTCCTGAAGTTTAGAAAGCAGGTAAAAACATGGCTTTGGGATACTGCATTCACAGATTGATGACTGAGTCAATAACTACTGACCTTTCTGGCGGATGGTGATGAATTTGTGATTCTTTTGGACGAACTGATTTTTGCTGTAATTTGTATGAAGTGTATTTTAATGTATTTTATATTGATGACCTATAATGTTTTTCTTATTGTATTGAATTTTATGTTGTTAGCCAGCCTGAGTCCCTCCCCAGAGGTGAGAAGACCGGGGTATAAAAACTCTAAATAAATAAATAAATAAATAAATAAGGGGTGACTTCTAACAAGGCCATACTTTTTTTTTTGGACTGTTGGTTTTCAATAGAGATTCACATTTGCCAAACGGAGGTGACACCATTTTTACCTTTGCAGTAATTTCCAAAAGATTATGGACATTCCAATACTAACAGCCTACCAGCTTTTAGGACTTGTGGGAGCTGAAATCCAAAACACCTGGAGGGCTGGTTTGCCCATGCCTGAACTAGATTCATTCTACACCCTGACTCTAAGTCAGGCAGGCAGGGGCAGATTTTGGCCTTTCCTCCAGGTGTTTTGGACTTCAACTCCCACCATTCCTGACAGCCTCAGGCCCTTTCCTTTTCACCCTCAGCCGCTTTGGGAGGAAGGCCAAAATCTGCCCCTTCCTGCTCTAAGTCGAAGGGAAGCTTCCCGGAAGATGACTTTTATAGCGCAGTGACGTGGCTGCTGCCAATCATCCCATTGGCGATTGGATCTTTTTCCACCAATACCCAACCGGTTTACTGGGAGGTGGCGGGAAGAACCCCGCGCTGTAGGCTCCTCCCCTTCCTTTTCGCCGTTGCCGTCGTCGAGAGCGCACGTCCCGAGGCCCGGCGTTTGCCCAAGAACGCGTCCAAGTAGGTGCTTTTGAGGGTTCCCCCCCGCCCCCCTGTAGTTGGATGCGCTCGGGTCGCATGCCGTCTCCTTGAGCCCGTTGCGCGAATGTAGGGGCTGGAGTGGACGATACCATGTGCGGCGGCTGGGGAGGGGGGGGGTGATATGGCGGCCATGTGCTTCCTGAGTCCTAGGAAAAGAAGGAGGAGGAGGAAATGGTGGCGGCCTCCATGAACGAAGAGGGAACATGAGCAGCTCGATGCCGCGTGGGGAAGGCCTCTGAACCTACTTTCTTACAGTTTGAAGCATTTGGCTGCAAAGTATAAGAAACTTAGGCGGAAGCAAATACTGAGAAATGAGAGAGTGCCTTTTCTCTTTGGGAGGCCTACTCTGATCAGCTTTCTGGAGTGGCTTTCACGCCCTTTCTTCCCCTTGTAGGGCTTTACGACGCAGTAAAGGCATACCATGGTACTTTCCTCTACTTTTGCTGTTCTGCTTTCTCGGTTGCAGCAATCATGAGGGCATCTACACTGTAGAATTGATGCAGTTTGGCTTCGCTTTTAGGCTCAATGCCATGGAATCCTAGGAGCTTCGGTTTAGTGAGTCGCCAACACTCTTTGGTGGAGAAGTATTCCCTAGCATTTGAGCTTTGGCACTTAAAACAGTGTTAAACTATATTAATTCAAAACAAATAATAATAATAATAATAATAATTTATTTATTTATTTATTATTTCAACTTATATGCCGCCACTCCCCTAGGGCTCGGAGCGGCTTACAAGAATAGCTAAAATCTAACAAAATTTAAAAGCAGTTTAAATAATAATAATAATAATAATCTTTATTTATACCCTGCCACCATCTCCCCGAAGGTGACTCGGGGCGACTAACATGAGGCCAAGCCCGAAGATACAATATCTATATACATAAAAATTTAATGTTTGTTTGTGGGATTAACATAATTCAAAAAACCACTGGACAAATTGACACAAAATTTGGGCACAATACACCTAACAGTCCAACAAGTGTCCATCACCCATAAACACACATACACACAGAACCCCAGTGGAACAGACTTAAAACCCCCAAAAATCCACCATATATACATATACACATACACTCATATACATATGCACACATTCATACACACGCGTATATATGCACAAACACACACAAATATACACACGTGTATATATATATACACACATACCCACATATATACATGCACACATACATATACACATGCACGCACATATACATGCACACATACATATATACATATAAATACAAATATGCATATAAACAAGCACACACATATACACAATATGCATGTACACCTATAAACACACATATATATACACACACAAAAACACATATACACAGACGGCCACAGCAATGTGTGACAGGACAGCTAGTAACTGAATAAAATACAAAATTCAGACAACAAAGCCACATCAGAATAAAATACATAAAATAAATATAACAAATAAATGTCATATAAATCGAACAAAATGGGCAGGCCAAATGGGCGAGGTAAAATGATAAAACCCTGGATGAGGTAAGAATACAAAAAAGTGTAATTGAGAGGAGCCCAAAAGGGATGAAGAGTGGCATTAGTCTTTCAGTTTAGAAAGGGGGAAAGTGCATCAGAGGGGCAACACTGTGGATGGAACAAACAGAAATAGGATAAGTAGTCATTCTCCAAAGGCATATCGGAAGAGCCAAGTTTTCAAATTTTTCTTAAAGGCTGCTAAATTGGGGGCTTGCCTGATCTTGCCCAGTAAAGTTTCCTTGGTAGTATGTGTTCAGATAGAGGTTGCTTTTGCCTGTCAGAAGCTGAGAAAAGTGTAACTTGTCCAAGATCACCCAGGTTCGAACCTGAGGCTTCAAAGCTGTAGTCCAGTATTCTCCCTGACTTTTTTGGATATCATGTGGTCTTCCAGAGATAGGTGTTGTCGGTGGCGAGGAATGCTGGGGATTGTGGTCCAGCAACATCCAGTAGGTCCTGTGGTTCCCACAACTACTTCAAGAAAAAAGTGGTAGTGGTAGGGAATTTGTGACTTATTTACATCAAAAATGTTTGTTGTACCAGTGAGGTTTGGCCCTGTCTTATAACTCTTTTCCTTTATTTTCTTGAGCTTTCTTGTGCAAGAGATATGAGTGTAGTTTTTAAGAGGAAGGATAAACTGAATTTTGCTGTCATTTATATGTGTTTCCCCCGAACAGTCAGGCACTATCACTGTCTTTATTAACTGGCTTGTTTCATGGTAAAATCTGTTTTTTAAAAACCTTTAATCTGTTTAAAATGTAGATAACCACATGTTTTAAAACCTGATTGTTTTCCCTTTTCCCTCCTTAGAATGCGCTACGTTGCAGCTTACCTCCTCGCCGTCCTTGGGGGCAATGAGTCCCCAAGCTCAAAAGACTTAAAGAAAATTCTTGACAGCGTAGGAATTGAGACTGATGATGAACGGGTTAACAAGGTGAGTGATGAAAAAATGTAATATGACACATTTGTTCTTGTTTGCTGTAGTTGGAACTACATCTTTTTCCACAGGAAGAGTGTTGAACCACTAGACTAACTTTAAGATCCTTTTAAGAGATCAGCTGACTTACTTGTAGTCCTCCTGTGTAACATAATTTCAGAATGGTTTTGTAGCTGTCTTACACGTGTGGAATATTTTCTCCACAGAAATTTCCGAAGCATTTTAAATTATGTTAAAGAGCCTGCGGTGGAACAGTGGGTTAAAGCACTGAGCTGCTGAACTTGCTGACTGAAAGGTCTCAGGTTCGAATCTGGGGAGCGGCATGAGCTCCCGCTGTTAGCCCCAGCTTTTACCAACCTAGCAGTTCGAAAACATGCAAATGTGAGTAGATTAATAGATACCACTCCAGCGGGAAGGTAGCAGTGCTCCATGCAGTCATGCCGGCCACATGATCTTAGAGGTGTCTATGAACAACACCAGCTCTTCAGCTTAGAGATGGAGTTGAGCACCAATCCCCAGAGTTGAACACGAGTGGACTTAATGTCAGGGGAAAACCTTTACCTTTAACCAAAGCTAACTAGTGGGAACATTGACTTATAATAACAGTAGTTTTCCATAGGCACTACCTATAATTTCAGGCAAAATGTTCTCTTTGCAATTTAAGAGGCAAGTGGTGTTTTTTTTAAAAAAAAAAACAAAAAACAAATAATGTACTAAGATTCAAAGTTGAATATGATTACCAGCACCCTCAAAGTTGCATTCATTTGAATTTATTTTCTTCACAAATTAGAATAGAAATTCCCTCTTGACATTCCTTGTTTTCATTTGTTTGCACTTAACAGAATATTGCCAAATTGAAAGCTTACAGAGAATTTAAATAAACTTATTCAATAAGATAAAAGTCAGTTCCACATTTATCTTCTGGGAACATAAGATTCCTAATATAAAGTATCTGCCCCTCCTTTTTCTGTTTGCATATTATTAAACACCTTGGAAGAGGTTTGTTTCAACTTTCAGCTCACACTGCAGATGTCTTTCCTGTAAACTGAGATGAGGAACACCAGAGAGTAGAAATTAAAAATGTGAGGTGTGCTTCCCTCCTAAAATGCTGCAGTGTGTGATAATGTCAAATAGTTTATTGTACTGCCCTAGACCATGACAAAAAGGTACAGGTACAGTGTGCAAAGCAAACAGGAAGTAACCGATAACAAACATCAGCAAACTTCATGCTCACATAGAGCAAAAATAATGTGAATAATTGATAGTTACTGCGAGAGGGTCAAATTAGTCCTTTGCTGACATTGCCTGCCACCCCCAATCTCCTCTGTCACATGCACATACTCTGTGCCCTTGGCAATCTTGCTGGGTTGTCCTATATGCTGGCAAGAAGGAGTAGTCTTCAATAGGAAGGATTCAGAGCAGTTGATTTTAAGCCTTTGCTGTCATGATCATCTTAGTGGGACACTGTGGTTGGGGGCGTAAGAGGAATGAGATGATCCTCTCGCTAGTATGGTGATTTTTATGAGAATGCTGTCACCAACAAATTGGTCTTGGTAGCCCCAGCAACAAGGCCCGCCCTTCACCCATCGCCTGAGGAGGAAAAGAAAGGCAGGTAGAAGTAATTAGGTGCTGATAAAAAAGTTTTTGTTTTCAAATGCTTTCAGGTTTTAGATTTACGATTAGGGTTACTAATGCAGCCAGCAATAGACTGCAATTGGGATTAAATTTAAACACTTCAGTAGTAACACTGTCTTTTTCCTTCCTGCAGGTCATTAGCGAATTGAATGGGAAAAATATTGAAGACGTTATTGCCCAAGGTGAGTTAAGTATGAGGAAGCAGTTTTGATGATACTGTAGCATTTTCCCTGCATCTGATTTAGGAACCTGCTATGTCTCTCTTCAGGGATTTTCAAGTAGTTTTACAAATATAACAAAGCTATTTAGAACAGGAGGGGAAACAGCCTCAGTGACACACTTTGTATTGTCGAAGGCTTTCATGGCCAGAATCACTGGGTTGTTGTAGGCTTTTTCGGGCTATATGGCCATGTTCTAGAGGCATTCTCTCCTGACGTTTCGCCTGCATCTATGGCAAGCAACCTCTGAAAGAATCCCTCTAGAACATGGCCATATAGCCCGAAAAAAACCTACAACAACCCAGTGACTCACTTTTTTCACAATAGCCCAAATCTACTACCACTTACTGTGTTGTAGCTTGATTAATGCTGTATTAGCTGCTGGACCAAAGAACTGCAACTGGTGAATTGATGCATAATGGCTTTGCCACTTTTTTCTATGTTAAAAATTATTATGTGGCCATACATTTCCAACTCCTCCGTGACCAGAATATATATAGTATTTGTGAGATTTTCTTTGAAATGTAATGAGTCCATCCTAATTCCCACAGGCGAATAATGGTTCCTGCTGGGTTTCGCTGGTGGACTACATTAATGCAGGAAACCCCTCTTGTGACAGACATTTGTTTGTCAGTTCAGAGAGGAGGTTCTGAACAGATTGCTGTGGAAGAGTTCTGATTTATGAAAATAAGGCATGTTTGGAGCCTGAGTTGTTCTGAAAGGATATAATCCATCAAAATGCTTCTCTGCACCATGTGCCCAAAACCTTCTCACTTGACTATTAGTCTGCCTTACTGGCTTCCAATATCTACTCATGCTCTTTATTACCTCCCCTTTTTCATTTTCCCTTTTGCACTTAAGCACTGAAATGTGTGATTATGCAGACTCCCTTTCAGGTTTCCCCAGCTTTCTACATTAGATTCAGATATGTCCTGTGTTTTAAGTTTCTTTAAACTCTCTTGATGTGATACTTCTGTAACTCCTGTTCAACCCTTTTTCTGTTCTCTGCTTCCACTTTTTGAATGTTTATTCCCAGTACTTCACATGTCTTTCTCCCAACTTTCCTTCTAATCTTGCAGTCTATGTTTTGTGGACCCTGAATCCACTTCCATAACATTACCAGTGATTTCTTGTGCCTTGTGAAAGCCTCTACTTTCTCCTTGTATCTGTTTGTTCCCTTCTGTTTTGCTCCAAAAATGTTTTTTAAAAGGCTTGTTCTTTCATCCAGTACTATGCTGCTTATATGACCTTTTGGGCATTTCATTACCTTAAGTTTACTGTGTCCAAGACTGAACTTCCTCCCTCAGCTTCTTTTTCATTGTCTGCCCACCTCATTAAAGAGGGATGAAGCCTTGGATTAATGCTAGATCCAATCTTGCTGATACCTTGCACCAAAAAGGAGTTTGTCCAAAGTCTGCTCAGCCTTTTCCAAATTTCTGTGGTGACTTGAAACACCTCCATGATTTCCACATCCTTTCCTCCCTTTCCAATAGGTTGCTGCCTGTGATTTTTGGTGCTGCTAATCAAAAAGAGGCTTCTTATTTCAGTGATATCACTCATAGTTACAGTAACAGTCAAACCGTTAATTGTCTAATAAGGTTAAAACCAACAGGTTACTCTGGACTTAGGCTGGTTAAAACTTCATTGGGACTTGAGTCCATATAATTGTTTTAGTATGTCAGAATGATTACTTGGCTTCTGTATTAATTGCACTATTTCTGAGGCTATTCTGAATTAGTTATATAACATGTTTGTTCTTTGGCCCAGGAACACCATAGGATTGTTCAACCATGTGTTCCTAGAAGCAAACAGATATTTTACCCTCATTGACGTTTATAGAGAGCCAAGGGGATCTATGTCCGCAAGGGAAATGGTATATTGCCAGCTTCTCTGGAACTGTTGACTTGCATCAGAAGCAAGCATTTTAAATCTCCAAGGTCCATCCATCATGTAGTGCTTGTTGCATAGTACTTTTGTGACAGTTTTATGTTTGGCCTTATGCTGCAGAAGGAAAGGATTCAGCCTCCCATGTCCCATTGTGGGGTAGGCACCATGGGTTCAATAGTGCATTCATGATCCCTTTCCTGTATTTCTCATGTATAAATTGAGGCAGCAGGGAAAGATCTGGAAAGAGAGAAGTGGCCACAGGGCAGAGTTTAGCCAAGGTAGAGCTCTACCGCATCAGAAGGCCATTTTAGGCTATCTTATTATCTGGGTGGGATTGATAATCTGTGGATTAATCTGATTCTTGTCTGCTTGCAATGCTTATTTTTTTTCCTGTTTTATTCTCAACCAGGCAATAGCAAGCTTGCCAGCATGCCAGTTGGTGGAGCTGTAGCAGTCTCTGCTGGAGGTCCTGCTGCTCCTGCTGCTGGAGCTGCACCAGCTGCTGGTGGGTATAATTTAGCACAGCAAGAAATATTTGGAGAGGTGGGCATCAGGCGGCTGCACAATTAATAAACAGGAGTCCAGATGTATGAAACCTTGCTGACTGGCCACCCTATTACACTACTGTTTTGAAATCTTACCAGTTTCACAAATAATTTGGAAAATGGAAAAAATGGAAAGGTTCCATTGGTAATAGTTCTTGTCAATGGTAAGGAAATGTTTATTGAAAGGAAGTATAGGCTGAGTATCCTTTATCTGAAATGGTTGGGACTGCAAGTATTTTGGATTTCGGATTTTTGTTTTAGAATTTGGAATATTTAGAATTTGCATATTCATACATAGTGAGATTTTGAAGAGGAGACCCAAATATAAACACTCAGTTTGTTTCCATTCCAAATACACTTTACACGTAGCCTGAAGGTAATTATATGCAACATTTTGTGCTTGAAATGTGGATTGGTTGCATTGAACCATCAGAAAACAAATGCACTCCCCGACTTAAAAACATCCAGCTTACAAATGACTGATAGTTATGAATAGGGTGAGACAACACGAAGTGAGAGAAATCTACTCAGAAGAGAAATTCACCCCGAAAGAGCTATCGTGGGGGAAAGGAGTCTTTACTGAAGCTTTCTCACCAATCCTTGTTTCCACAACAAGCCAATTTTTTCAAAATGAAATTATCACAGGGATAGAAAGTGAGGTGAAATCATCTGAACAGGGGTACAGACAGCAAACAAACTCCACAGGAGTTTGTGTATGTATTTATATGGCTGGAGTTACACTTTAAAATGTACCCGCTCCAACTTACATACAAACTTACATACAAATTCAACTTAAGAGCAAACCTACAGAATCTATCTTGTTCATAATTTAGGGACTCCCTGTATATTAGCCACTTATGTAGACAATTTTGGAGTATTTTGGAACTCTGAGTAAGGGGGACCCAACTTGTAGGATGCTGGTTAAGCTTTCGGCACAATTCTTTTTGGCTCGCAGTTCTTATCTTAGTATGAATATTGATACCACCAATTGTAACTATAATCATTAATGCTATATAAGAAAAATGGAATTTCAAGATAGGATTGAATTCTTCACACAACATATGTATTTTGAGTCTATGCAACTTGATGATGGGCCCTGTCTGGCATCAGCATCTGCAGTGCTACTCTGGAATTTTAAAAGTAATGGGTTCCACACTTTTAATCTTTAAAGCAAATGTAGATGTAGTCTAGAAGTATGCTGTTTTGAGAGTTGTCAGCTAACGGTACGAATCTATTTATCTTTTCAGCAGAAGAAAAGAAAGAGGAAAAGAAAGAAGAATCAGAAGAGTCCGATGATGATATGGGATTTGGACTGTTTGATTAAAAATTTATTTAGAGTTAATCTGTAATAAATCTTTGATAAAAGATCTTGCAGTCTTAAGGGTTTTTTTTTTCTTATGGATCATTTTCTATGCCAGTAATCATATCCAGTGGAAAAATCAGAACATTGTTTCTATGTTTTACTTATGAGTTTTCTATATTATGGTGGTGATAGCAGTACTTTTCATTGTACACTCAACTCTGGCAAGCATTATTTTACACATGTTATTCTTAAGAAGAATACTGAGATGCTGTTTATGAAAGTTTGTTTATTAAGCCACCAAAAAAGCAAAGCTGATAGTATTTAGTCATAACTATAAATTCACATTAATTCAATAAACTAATTAGACCAACTGGAAAGTAATACTCTCTAGATTATATACAAATATATATTTTTTAAAAGTGGAGGGGATCACTGTGATACCAACGTAATCAGGTTTCATTCCTCTTACACATTCCTGCTTTTATGTTTTATCTGGCTGATTAAGAGATCTGTAGTTCTTGACGGCGGCACAATCAATTTATCTATATATCTATATAGATATGGGTTTATTAGGTTCTAATAAAGGTGTTACCTCACTATGCCTGTGTGATGTGATAAGATAGAAATAGGGTTTGCGTGCAGAACTACCATGTCTACATAAAAAGGAAGAAGGGGAGAGGAGAAAACAGAATGTAGTAGTGCCTTTAAGGTTAGCTAGTATTTATTTTAGCATTAACTTTTGTAGATAAAAACCCACTTCTTCAGGTGCAGTACAGAGTGAAAAAAAAATCATTTGGCAGTGCGATCATATCCACAAAAGCTCAAGTTAAAAAATTTAAAAAACAGTTATAAAGGGGCTACCACATTCCTCCCCCCCCCCTCTTTTTTATGCTGCAAGAGACTAACATGGCTGCTTTGAAAATTATTAACATATATACAGCTTTTTAAGGGTAAATATCCTTTTTCAACATCTGGCTTAGCCTTTCTTTAGAGACCAGACTTACTGGTAGTGTGCTTAGTCAAATATGTGGGGAGGGGCCTGGCCCTATAATATAGTTACTTATCTTATAAGGGATTTGCAATTATGGAACGTTTGCGTTTATTGTAGCATGACACCAATAACACCAATCATAGTGTTAACTCTTGAAGGAGGTATTGTCAAGGCCACTTATAAGACTGTCATTTGGGGAAATCACTCTTTTTCCTTGACATGCATCTGTCTTCACTAAAATATGTTGTTATAGAATTCAAACTGGATAAAGGATTTGTTTTGAGGCTGGACTACCATTTGACTGTCTCTTTGCGATACTCATTTAAACACTAATGGAATAGATTTGAGCCTTCCACATTTAATCATGTTAATCATGCCCACTGTGTGCTAAATATAGACCACGTCTTGTTGATGAGTGCCTTCAAGCCATTCTGATTTGGAACAAACCTAATGTGAAGTTTTCTTGGCAACATTTGTTCAGAATGGCCATTGCCATTCCTGACTTGGCTAGTTACCTAGAGAATTTCCACTGGCCAAACGGAACTGAACTCAGTGTCCTAGTTGAGCACTCAAACCGCTACACCATGCAAGCTTTGGTATATAAACCTTGCCATCGTCTTACACAAAACATTACGTTTCTAGATAACACTTTCCTATAGAGTCAATGCTAAAGCTTTTACGCATTTGGGAAGGTGAAAAGAATGGGAAAGCTTAATGTGAAAACCAGAATAGACTTAGTTTAGTGGGATGGTTAGAATAACTATTTTACTAAATAGCTGGTAATAATACAATCTAAATATCAGTGCTGCAGTTTAGAGCATCTATTTAAATGAACTGGTGGTTTTCAAAACAAGCACAATAATAAGCTAGTTTCTGACATCAAAATGCTTTTTTAAAGCTGATTTCTGGAATGTTAAAGAATGGATCTTTTTGTTTTTTCACTCAGCATTAATATTAAACTAGGAATTAAGGAGCAATGTTGGACTCAAATATTTTATGCACACTACCATAAGGTATTTCTGTACTTGTGCACCTTCCAATTTAGGGCAATGGTAAGATGAACCTATTATAGGTTTTTCTTGAGATGTTTCTATAGGGGGGTTTAACACTGACTTGATTTTTCCCCGCACATGTCCTTTATGTTACAGTTGGGTGGAGAAAGTGTGAGCTGGGGTGTATGAAACCACACTAATGCACAGAGCATGGGAAATAAGACGAACTCCAACTTTTAGCACAACACCACAAATATGATATCATAGGGATCATTGAAACCTGGTGGGATGACTCCTATCGCTGGAATGTAATGTAGATATTGAGGGGTATAACCTCTTTCACAGAAACCGAACAAAGGGGAGAGGAGGCGGAGTAGCCTTATATGTCAAAAACTATTATGCTGCAGAAGAGATTCAAGACAGCAATCTGGGAAACCAGCTTGAAATCATCTGGATAAGAATCAAGGGAACTAGGACTCAAAAAGATGTCGTTGTAGGCGTCTACTACAGACCCCCAAGCCAGGAGGAAGAACTTGATGAAGTCTTCTGCCAACAGTTGACCAAACAGGCACAGAAAAGAGATGTAGTAGTCATGGGCAATTTCAACTATCCCGATATTTGCTGGAAAACAAACTTGGCCAAGAGTACAAGGTCCAACAAATTCCTCGCTTGCCTTGCAGGCAATTTCATGGTCCAGAAGGTAGAAGAGGCAACAAGGGGATTGGCTACTCTTGATCTCATCCTAACAAATGCGGAGGACCTGATCGATGCGGTCGAAGTGGTAGGATCCTTAGGGGCAAGTGACCATGTGCTCCTGCAATTTGAGGTACAAAGGAAAGCTGAAACTAAGACAAGTCAAACCCGCATTTTGGACTTTAGGAGAGCTGATTTCCAAAAAATGAAGGAAACGCTGAGCAGCATTCCGTGGACACAGATACTAAAAGACAAGGGAGTTACGGATGGATGGGAATTTCTCAAGAGTGAAATACTCAAGGCGCAATTGCAAACCGTACCAACAAAGAGAAAAAATAGGACAAGTGCAAAGAAGCCAGAATGGATGTCCAAAGAACTTCTAACTGTGCTAAGACACAAAAGAGACATGCACAAGATGTGGAAAAAGGGAGAAATCACCAAAGAAGAATTCAAACAAATAGCCAACACCTGTAGGGAAAAGGTCCGCAAGGATAAAGCAAAAAACGAGCTCAGACTTGCCAGGGACATTAAAAACAATAAAAAGGGCTTCTATTCTTATGTCAGTAGAAAAAGGAAAAACAAGGAGGCGATAGGACCTCTTCGAGGAGAAGATGGGGCAATGCTGACAGGGGATAGGGAAAAGGCAGAACTATTTAATGCCTTCTTTGCCTCGGTCTTCTCACAAAAAGAGAGTCTTCAACCTCAGCAAGACGGAGTGGATGAGGGATTGGAGGACATCCAACCCCAAATTGGGAAAGAAGTCGTACAGGAATACCTGGCCACTCTTAATGAGTTCAAGTCCCCAGGGCCAGATCAACTACACCCCAGAGTATTGAAGGAACTAGCGGAAGTCATTTCGGAACCATTGGCAACCATCTTTGAGAGTTCTTGGAGAACGGGAGAGGTTCCAGCAGATTGGAGGAGGGCCAATGTGGTCCCAATCTTCAAGAAGGGAAAAAAAGATGACCCAAACAACTACCGTCCGGTCAGCCTCACGTCGATACCGGGCAAGATTCTGGAAAAGATTGTTAAGGAAGCGGTCTGCAAACACTTAGAAACAAATGCAGTCATCGCTAATAGTCAACATGGATTTATCAAAAACAAGTCATGCCAGACTAATCTGATCTCTTTCTTCGATAGAGCTACAAGCTGGGTAGATGCGGGAAATGCCGTGGATGTAGCGTACCTGGATTTCAGTAAGGCCTTCGACAAGGTCCCCCATGACCTTCTGGCAAGGAAACTAGTCCAATGTGGGCTAGGCAAAACTACGGTGAGGTGGATCTGTAATTGGTTAAGTGGACGAACACAGAGAGTGCTCACTAATGCTTCCTCTTCATCTTGGAAAGAAGTGACAAGTGGAGTGCCGCAGGGTTCCGTCCTGGGCCCGGTCCTGTTCAACATCTTTATTAATGACTTAGATGAAGGGCTAGAAGGCATGATCATCAAGTTTGCAGACGACACCAAATTGGGAGGGATAGCCAATAGTCCAGAGGACAGGAGCAGAATTCAAAACGATCTTGACAGATTAGAGAGATGGGCCAAAACTAACAAAATGAAGTTCAACAGTGACAAATGCAAGATACTCCACTTTGGCAGAAAAAATGAAATGCAAAGATACAGAATCGGTGACGCCTGGCTCGAGAGCAGTACGTGTGAAAAAGATCTTGGAGTCCTCGTGGACAACAAGTTAAACATGAGCCAACAATGTGATGTGGCGGCAAAAAAAGCCAGTGGGATTTTGGCCTGTATCAATAGGAGCATAGTGTCTCGATCTAAGGAAGTAATGCTACCCCTCTATTCTGCTTTGGTTAGACCACAATTCAAGAGAGATATTGACAAGCTGGAATGTGTCCAGAGGAGGGCGACTAAAATGATCAAAGGTCTGGAGAACAAGCCCTATGAGGAGCGGCTTAGGGAAACTGGGCATGTTTAGCCTGAAGAAGAGAAGGCTGAGAGGTGATATGATAGCCATGTATAAATATGTGAGAGGAAGCCACAGGGAGGAGGGAGCAAGCTTGTTTTCTGCTTCCTTGGAGACTAGGACGCGGAACAATGGCTTCAAACTACAAGAGAGGAGATTCCATCTGAACATTAGGAAGAACTTCCTGACTGTGAGAGCCGTTCAGCAGTGGAACTCTCTGCCCCGGAGTGTGGTGGAGGCTCCTTCTTTGGAAGCTTTTAAGCAGAGGCTGGATGGCCATTTGTCAGGGGTGATTTGAATGCAATATTCCTGCTTCTTGGCAGGGGGTTGGACTGGATGGCCCATGAGGTCTCTTCCAACTCTTTGATTCTATGATTCTATGAAACACCTAAGGTCTCCATCGTTAGAAGAAAATTTTCCCCAAATACTCCCTTCTCAAGAATCATAGAATCCTAGCGTTGGACATCTACATATATTGTACTTTATGCTTAGCCACACATAACTGGAGGTGCAGCAATTTAGCAATCTTATGGGAGGTTTGCATAAGACTTGCACAACTCACTAGCAAACAAACAATGCGATGTTTTGAAAGATCTGTTTTTATGAAATAAGGAAGTAACCCAACATGGTGTAGCAATGCTTTTCCACCACCTTCCTAGTTTACGGAATGATTTCATAATTTCTCATTGCAGCAAATTCACAGAAAATAATTATATGATATAGCTAAGATTCAAAATGTTGTAGCCTGTAGTTGGTAAATGTTAATTCTCTGTTTTGGGACTCTGACCTCTCCCTGCCCCCCCCCCCCCCACAAACTCCAATTAGCATGGCCAGTATCATCAAGTCATAGTCTTAACAAGATCATGTGGGGAATATGCAAAAGACCACATGCTGAATTTGGGGCACTTGTAGCATCTTGCGTGGCTGGTTTGGAAATAATTTTTGCTTTGAAATCTCAAAAAGTTGCTAGTAGGTGAACAAAGGGATCATTTATGAGAAAATGCCCTCATTTATGATTTTAGAAATCATAATAAGGAAAGCCAACATGGTTCGAGCATTCGACTACGACTCTGGAGATCAAATTGTTTAAGTCTTGCTGATTAATAAGGTATTGCACCCACCAAATCTCTTATTGTCTTCATTGTTTTTTCCTCTTCAAAGTTATGACTTCTAATAAAATTACTGATTTAGAAATTTTCAGAAAGGATTTATTGTTACTGTGAGTCAATGCGATGTAGTCATTTGAGTGTTGGACTATGACTTTGAAGACCAGGGTAGTGGGGCAGGCTGCTCACAGGGGCGGGGTACAGGGAGCATACAATGGCTTCAAACTACAAGAGAGGAGATTCCATCTGAACATTAGGAAGAACTTCCTGACTGTGAGAGCCGTTCAGCAGTGCAACTCTCTGTCCCGGAGTGTGGTGGAGGCTCCTTCTTTGGAAGCTTTTAAGCAGAGGCTGGATGGCCATTTGTCAGGGGTGATTTGAATGCAATATTCCTGCTTCTTGGCAGGGGGTTGGACTGGATGGCCCATGAGGTCTCTTCCAACTCTTTGATTCTATGATTCTACAACCCCCCTGTTACGTCAGCTCTACTGGCTGCCTATTAGCTTCCAAGCACAATTCAAAGTGCTAGCCTTGACCTAAAAAACCCTAAACGGCTCTGGCCCAGCTTACCTGTCTGAACGTATTTCCCTCTACGAACCCCCAAGGACCTTAAGATCGTCTGGAGAAACCCTGCTTTCAGTCCCACCGCCATCACAATCACGTTGGTGGAAACGAGAGATAGGGCCTTCTCGGTGGTGGCCCCTCAGCTGTGGAACACCCTAATGAGATTAGATCTGTCCCCTCCCTCATGACCTTCTGGAAAAAGACCAAACCCTGGTTATGGGATCAAGCGTTCACACCATATATAGTTTTAACGGACTGTTTTTAGTTGATAGCAATGGATTGAAGATGGTTTTAAGGGACTGTTTGAACTTACGGCTATGGATTGATTTGGAGGATGACATGAAATGGCATATTGTTTTAATGTATTTATAATTGTTTTTAATGTAGTATAAATGTATGTTGTATATTGTTTGGCACTGAATGGTGCCTGCTGGTAGCTATCCTGAGTCCCTCTTTGGAGGTGAGACAGGCGGGATAGAAATGCTCTTAATAAATAAATCAATCCCACTTGGTCATTGAAACCCAGAGGGTGACCTTAGGCAGAGTCACTCTCACCATTGGAGGAAAGCAGTGCTAACCCCTGTGTGAAAATATTTTGCCAAGAAAATGCTGTCATATGTTTGCCTTAGGGTCCGTGTAAGTCAGAAATTATTTGAAGGCACACTACAAGAGCACAATAAACTAGTTAACTATATGTGGGTAGGAAGTGATCACAACTCACTATGGACATGGTAAAACCATATTGTTCTTATTTTATTGCTATCATTTTTATGCTCAATATAGAACCCATGCCAGTTCACAGCATAGGCTGAAACAAAGCCACGGCTAATACAAAAAAGATTGTAATTAAAAAGGATTACTCAGTGATAATTATCGTATTAAAAACTGCAGTTTAAAGTATAACAACAACTTTATATTTATACCCCACCACCATCTCTCCAAAGAGACTCGGTGCAGCTTACAAGGGGGACCAGGCCCAGAACATACAACAAAATTCACCAGCAAAAGCACAGTTAAAAACATAATAACAGTCCAATAATAACACAATTAAAACAGCAGAGTATAAAAGCAATGTTAAAACTATATCAAACCAAATTAATGAGAGGGAGCATTTTAAAGCGCCCTCTCATATGTTCTCATCAAGCAGTGGTACCGAGAGAAAGCTGCAATTTTCTCACCATTGGCTCTGCTGGCCGACGCTTCTGCCAGATGGAATTCACCATCCGGAGGGCCATATCATCCCACACTGCAGTAATGATCTTTAGTCTGTAAAGAGATCTTACAACCAGTGGAAGTCCTTATAAGTCAGAAAATGTCTTGTCTTGGTGGTATGTTGCTGGAGGCGTTATCACAACAAAACACAACAGGTTGAGCATCCCTTTTTGGGACTTTCAAAATTGTCCACGTGAGTGACTGAGATAGTTATATATTTGCTTTCATATGTTTGGAAATACACAGTGTTTGCTTTATGCACACAATTATTTAAATATTGTATAAAATTACTTTCAGGCTCTGTGTCCATGGTGTAGATGGAACATAAACAAATTTAATATTGAGACTTGGGTCCCATCTCCCAAGATATTTCATTATGTCTATAGTACGTAATATAGTTATTCCAAACATTAAAAAAAAAAATCTGAAATGCAAAATGCTTCTGGCTCCCAGTATTTTGGGTAAGGGGTAGTCAACCTGTAATTCTGTGACTTAACCTGGTGTGGAGTTCGACAACATGAAATTAATGATAAATCAATAATAACTGTATCACAAATGTGCAGGAAGCAGCTCTGACTTGCTCTCAGGCCAGAAAACAAATGTTCAAATGCATGATGTGTATATGCAGATGTTTGTTTGGACTCTTTTAGAGTTGCAAAAACATTTTGCACACTCAACTCAAACTGTAACCTAGTCTGTAAGGTGCTCATAAGCTGTTCAGAAATTGTCTGAGTGATGCCATGCACACTGAAGTGAATGACTTGATCCTATTAATGTCAGGAAGGATAAAATAATTCTATTTTCTGAGTCTTCAATTAGTATTTATACAACATGCAGGGTTACACTCGGTAATGCAATGCACATCATTTGGTTTCTTCATTACACTTGTAAGGAATTTTCTGATAAAATACTGCAAATGAATACTTGGGGGAAAAAGCAGATATACAGAAGTCATTTTTTTTCATGTCCAGCTACAGACTGCACGTCTCACCTGGGATGCAAGTGAAAAACAAAAGGCACTGTGGAGAAGAAATTATTATGAGGGACTCAAGAGAGCAGTAGAGAGAAAACAGCCTAGAAAAACAAAAACAGCTGTAGGTGCTCTGTCCAAAGTGCAAAGGCAAAACTATAATGAACTATGAACTTCTGCTCTGGAAGAAAACCTTGTTGGTTCTTTTCCCCCACAGAAGTTGAGAGGCTTTTTAATCATATTTACAAGAGGATATGGGGGAATGCTATCACCAAATTCATGTTTTTTTATTCCTTTGTGAAGCTGTAAAATGGGTTACATTCAGTTTAGTATGTGCGGTTATGACGCATACCCTTGATAGGACAAAAATACACTGTCATGTAACCTCAGCTATTAACTCACACAAACATGTGATACTAAGAATCATGCAATGCAGTAGAGAGGAAGTGGTGTAAATACAACTGACCTAATGTTTAGATAGCATTGCTGTGACTGCTGCCTATGAAAGAAAGTTTGTGGGGCTTAAACTTTGGGGGGAACATGTATGGCATGCTTATTAGCCGTTATCTCCTGTGCCTAATTAGAAATGCATGAAGGACTTTCAGGTACATTCAGCCGCAGCTACCCACCATGATCACATTAGTTTGACATAATAAAGAAATTGAATTTTCCATGTTTTTACAAGAGTCAAAGCAGTCTACGACTGTTCTGAAAACAATAGTATGGGCTTTGGGGATCAGAGTTCACTTCTAGAGGCTTACTAAAGGCTCCATGTCAGTATAAATTTAATCCTAAATTCACTTTTAGTTAATTGGAGAAATGCTTTGGTTGAAGCCCCTTGCCCCAACCTTTAATCAGGTTTCAACATAAACAGATAGAAAGACATGAGTTAGGGAATCATTTCTGATCGCACATTTGGAAGCACAATGTATTTACATCTCCACTTACAAAGGTGGACAGGCAAATACACCCAGATTCCCCATATTGCAGTGCTGCCCTTCAAATATATTCTACAAATGTAAGCTAAAGGTTTCCCCTGACATTAAGTCTAGTCATGTCCGACTTTGGGGGGTAGTGTTCATCTCAATTTCTAAGTCAAAGAGCCAACATTGTCTGTAGACACTTGCAAGGTCATGTGGCCTGCATGACTGCATGGAGTGCAGTTTTTTTGCCTGCAGAAGGTATCCTATTGATCTACTCACATTTGCATATTTTCAAACTGCTAGGTTGGCAGAAGCTGTGTGATCGGAGGTAAACCCCCCCCCTCCCCCGGGCTCTGTAAAGGATAGTTCAAAATCAGGGAATTCATAGTTTTGCCAAGGACACCAGGCTGAATTGATCCCATTATCCCCTATCTCTCCTCCTGTTTTTATGAATGGACTCAGACTACTCGGTGACCCCCTGAGCTTTGGTGCACCCCTCCCCCATGAACTCTTATGACTTCTTATGAACTTTAATGAACTTTATAGGAACTTCTATAAACAATTGCCAAACTTTATGAACTTTTATGGACTTTGGGGTGGGGGTGGGGGGCTGATGTGACTTCCTCTTAGACCCTGCATGATTCCCCCTTTTCCTATGAACTCTGTATGCTCCCTTGCCCCATTCCTTATTCCCTATATGTATGTATGTCTATACAAGAAAATATGAAGGAAAGCAACCTTTTAATGAACCAGCAAGTAATGGCTCTTGGAGTTTCCAAACTTCCTGAGCTGGTAATCCCCTAAAAAAAGGACTCAACCAGATCCATTTGCATGGACAATAGATAATTGACTCTATCTATTTGGACCTTGGAGGGCTGATAGCCAGCCCATCCAGATTAATGGAGTCTATGGACATATTGGATCACCCAACACAAAGGACATTTCCTCATCTGCAAGGAACCGGGGATTTCTCTCCGCCTCCCTGCTATGCCACACTTGGATCTCTGAAACTCATCTCTGTTTCATCAATGAACTCCATATCACAGGATAGTAAAAACAAAGGACCTGGCCTCTTGGGGGCAGACAAAAATGTTAATTCAAGAAACAGAACAATAACTCAGACCGGGCTTGAGAACCTGAAACTATCGCTGGGTCATTTGGCAAACACCAGCCATTCCTAATCCAGTCAACTAGACATTTCTTAATTGTTTCCCTGTTGCCCACCTCCCTTCAACCTCATTGGCTGGGTGGCCAAAAGCAGGACTAGGGCCCTCATTGGATCTCGTCCTGGCTTGCTAACGTCAAGCCAATCATAACAAAGCCAGCTGAGGGGGGAGGGGTGGGTATGGGAACTTTTGAATCTGAAGGCTATAAATATTGGGTTTTTCTGCCCAGTGAGTTATGTCAGCTCCTGAGCAGATTACTGCGGAATGAAGTAAACATCTTGGTGGCTTTTCTTCAACTTTGTGAGAGTTTATTTTGGGAAAAAACAGAGAAAAATCTTCTTTGGTGCTTGCTGTCTCGGCAGGTGTTCCGGGTCCTCTTTTTGGGTCTGGCCGGTCTCTGCCTAGGCAGGGTCCCCCAAATTCGTGTTCGACATCAGCTGGGCCTAACAGCAGGAGCTCACTCCGCTCCCCAGATTCAAACCACCAACCTTTTGATTAGTAAATACAGCAGATCAGCGTGCCACCAGTGGACTAGCGCCACCAGTCTTCTCCATTATAATTCTGGTTTTCATCCTCTATGCTGTTATTAACTAGTTTGAAATACAGAATACAAAATAGTGGCTAAAGTGCACCCTGTATTAAGTGGTCTTGCATAACCAGTGATAGGCTATACTTCAGTGTCATTAATTAAAATGTAACCATATCAAGTTTCACATTATTACTTTCATATTTCATTCATTTATATCTTGCCTTTGCCTCAATATTAACCCTCTGGTTAGTGTTACATTGGTTAGTGTTGCACTGCAGAACACTGCTTCAAAGAAAATAGAAACATCTCTCTATGGAACTGAGATTTTTCCAAGAAAATTAAGAATGTGAGTTTGTTTCCAAGAAAATGAAGCCATTCTGTGAAAGTTGCAGATCTCCATTTCACTTAATCAAGCGCAAAAACCTAAAAACCCAGATTCCCAGAGGAAGGCTAAGTAACAATATGACCTTACAGCATGTTTTCCCCAGCCTGGTGCTCTGGAGATATGTTGGCATGCAATTCCTAACATGTCCAGCCACCATTACACTGCAGGGGTGATGGACATCTGGTTGGGAAAAAACAGCTTTAAACAGGTTGCCTCTCCTTCCGCACTGCCCTTTATCCCAGGACCTGATCCCAGATTATCTGCTTTAAACTGAGGCTCCTTCCACACAGTTGTATAAAATCCATATTGAACTGGATTATATGGCTATGTGGAGTCAGATAACCTGTGTGGAGTCAGATAGCCCAATCAAGACTATCTGTCTTGATATTCTGGGTTATACGGCTGCGTGGAAGGGGCCTGAAATATATGAGTCTTCACTGTCAGATAACTTGAGATAAACAGATAACCTGGGATCAGATCCTGGGGAAAGGGGAAGTGTGGAAGGGCCCAAAGAATAGGGTTCAAATTCAACTAGTTAGATTGACTAAGGCTGGATACACACTGCTGTAAAATGCATTTTGAACTGCACTGTATGGGTCTATACTGACCCTATAAAGGAGTTCAACCTGCATTATATGGCAGTGTAGATCTAGCCTCAACCAATTGTTCAATGTGAGTCAATCTTATTGACAGTGTGGACCTGCTAAATTCCGACTAATGACAGTATTCAAGGTGTGTTTTGGAAGCCTGAATCTGAGCAATATAGGGCTCCAATCTCAAACTAATGGACCAAAAAGAGATCCCATTAATGCTATTTAAGATAACTATTCCCTACCAAGTGAGGACGCATCTACACTGTAGAAATAATGCAGTTTGAAAAGACTTCAGCCCTTTTGTGCTGCCAGATAATTCCAACTATCAAAGAATAAAATCCACATTATCTTATTTGAACTGGAATATTTTAGGGCCCTTCCAGACAGGCCCTATATCACAGGATCTGACCCCACGTTTTCTGCTTTGAACTGGATTATATGAGTCCACACTGCCAGACAATCTGAGATGAACAGAAAAAAACAGGATCAGATCCTGGGATATAGGGCCTGTATGAAAAGGCCCTAAATCTACACTGCCATATAATCCAGTTCAAAGCAGATAATGTGGATTTTATACTGCTGTGTAAAACGGACTTGCATCAGCTATGGTTCAATTATAGGGCATCCCTGGAGTTGTCATTTTACAGGGTCTCAAGTCTTCTTTCTTTAAAAAGTGCTGAAGCCTCAACAAATTATAATTCCCATGATGGCACAACCTTGAACCATGGCAGTTAAAGTGGTGCTGGTTTGTATTAATTTTACAGTGTAGATGGACCCTTAATTTCGCATTCCCTGTGGTATCTGAGAGGCAATTTAAGAAACCTATAAATAACATGCTGGATTTCATAGAAGAAAAGCAGGCTATAAATAAAACTTATTAGGTCAAGACCTGTATAATTTCACATAGCTATCTGAAGATGTGTGTATATGCTGGGTCGGAAATGCAATTTTCTGTGTCCTATTTGCATTCCATCCTAGGGCCCTTCCACACAGTCCTATATCCCAGAATATCAAGGCAGAAAATCCCACATTATCTGAATGTGGACCCAGTATGATACTGTAGGATTTTCTGCCTGATATTCTGGGATACAGGGCTATGTGGAAGGGCCCCTACTCTTTCAGTCCTAAAGCCCTGTGTAAGTACATTTGAAGAAGCAAGTTCATTTTCAGGAAAGTTTGTATTAAACAAAGATCCTTTAGTCTGAATGGCACTGTTCCCCTTCCCTTTCTCTTTTATGCTACAACAAACTAATATGGCTATTTCTTTAGGCCTGAATGCACCTAACAAAATGGTTATAATGTGCAGTGGTCTATAGTGGTATGTTCACTAGTCTGCTGCAGCAAAAACAGGGAGATATATCTTAAAGGGAATCCCAGTAAAATGGCCTGCACAGGCAGCTTACAAATCCAGATGGATTCTTGGTATATTTTTTGTATTTGGCATACATTTTAGCTGTTATAAACTGCCCTTTTCACTGTTGCATGCTGCTCTGAGTTTCTTCAGGGAAAGCGGGATAATAATGGTGGTGATGATGGCAATAATGTAGTTGGGTCTTCATATCCATGGATTCAAGATTCAACAGTCCAGAAAAGGAACAAAGTGGATTGGCTGTGGCTAAGTGTTACCACTGGTCAGCTGTGACCAATAATACTGTGGAATTTGAGGAGGCACGAATGTAGGGCGAAAAGGGAGAAACAAGAGGAAGGTGTATCAAACCAACCTTTGTCGGGACCACTTCCCATCTGGAGACCGATGTCCTCACTGTGAAAGAACATGTGGATTAAGAATAGGTCTCTAGAGTAACCTAGAGACCCAACACCAAGATCTCACACTTGGAATAATAATAAGTTTGATTTATATCCTGTTCCTTCTCCTGGAAAGGATTCTGGGCGGCTTACAGCAAGCAACAGTAAAAAACAAAACAAACAAAACAAGAACAAAAACCAACCTTACATAGGTCAAATTAAGATAACTTAAAATAGAATCATTGCAGTTACTGAGGGCAATCATACTTGGACACGAGAGACTGCCAATGATGATGAGGTGAGCCATATAATCCAGAATATCAAGGCAGAAAATCCCACAATATCTGCTTTGAATTGGGTTAGTCGAGTCCACACTGCCATATATTCCAGTTCAAAGCAGAAAATGCGGGATTTTATTCAGCTGTCTGGAAGGGGCCTGTCGCTGGGGAAGAAAGGGAGTGAAGTGTCTTGGCTGCTGTTGGGTGACATGTATGAGGGGAAGGGAAGAATGGAGGGAGGAAGGAAGGAAGGAAAGGGGAGGAAGGGAAGAAAAAAAGAAACAGAAAGGAAAGGGAGAGAAAGAAGGGAAGAGAAAGGGGGGGGGGGAAAGAAAGAATCAGAAAGGAACGGGGGAAAGTTGGAAAGAAAGAAGGGAAGAGAAAGAAACGGAAAGGAAAGGGGGAAAGGAGAGGAGGGGAGGAAAGGAAGAGAAAGAAGGGAAGAGAAAAGAAGGGAGGGGAAAGAAAGGAACAGGAAGGAAAGGGGGAAAGGTTTGAGGGGAAGGGAGAAAAGAAAGAAGGGAAGAGAAAGGGAGGGAGGGGAAAGAAACAGAAAGGAAGAGAAAGAAGGAAAGACAGGGAGGGGAAAGAAACAGAAAGGAAAGGGGGAAATGAGAGGAGGGGAGGTCAGGAAGAGTAAGAAGGGAGGAGAAAGGGAGGGAGGGTAAGAAAGAAACAGAAAAGGGGAATGGAGAAAAGAAATAACGGAAGAGAAAGGAAGGGACAAAGTGTGAGGAAAGAAAAGAGAGGAAAGACGAAAGGAGGAATTGTATGAGCGAAAGCAAGGGAAGAAAGGAAGTGAAAGGCAGAAGCTGTATGAGGGGGGAAGGAGGTCGTAAAGTGCCGCAAAGAGAGCCTGTTACGAGTTACCACACTGTTGCCATGGAGACACTGTGAGGTAGGCTTCCTTTCTCAAGAGCCCGAGAAGGAAGCCACTAGCAGTGCCTTATATAAGCCGCAATTCCCACCGCATTGAGCCAGGGCAGCCCAAGTGGCGTCAACCCGCTTTCCTGCGACAGTGCAGGCATTCCCTCAAGGCGCGCCTGCCCATTGGAGGCCTCCGCAGACGCCCCCGGGCTTTCCAGGAAAGGCCGCCCAGGCCCTGGCCCTTGAGGCCCGAGGGAGGCAGGGAGGGAGGGGGCGCGGGCGAGAGGCCTTTGCCCGGCCTGCTTCCGTGGACTGCCCGTCCTTGCGTGTGAGGCAGGGCGGGTTGTGAGCTCCGCCCACTCCTCCCGCCCCATATAAGGCTGTCCCTCCAAAACAGCGCCAGTCAGGTGCACCGCAGCGAAGGGACGCAGAGGAAGAGGCAGAAGCAGACGCCCCAGCAGCAGCAGCAGCAGCAGCCCCTCCGCCCGCCTCCTTGTCTCGGTGTCCGTGAGGCGCCTGGCTGCGTCCCTCCTTGCGAAGGAGGAAGGCGAGGCGCCGGCGATGTACCCTCCGGGCTCGTCCTGGAACATCTCCTTCGCGGGCTGCGGCTTCCTGGGGGTCTACCACATCGGGGTGGCCAGCTGCCTCCAGGAACACGCGCCCTTCCTGGTGGCCAACGCCCGCACCGTCTACGGAGCCTCCGCCGGCGCCCTCACCGCCACCGCCCTCGTCACCGGAGCCTGCCTCGGTAAGGGAGGGAAGGCAGGAAAGGAGGAAGGAAGAAGGGAGGGAGGAAGGAAGGAAGGAGGGGAGGGAGGAAGGAGGGGAAGGAGGAAAGAAAGAAGGAAGACAGGAAGGAGGAAAGAAGAAAGGAATGGAGGGAGGAAGGAAGGAAGAATTAAAGGGAGGAAAGGAAGGAGCGAGGAAAGAAAGAAGGAAGGGAGGAAAGAAGGAAGAATGAAAGGGAGGAAAGAAGAAAGGAAGGAAAGAAGGGAGGGAGGGAGGAAGAAGAAAGGAAGAATGAAAGGGGGAAAAGCAGGAAGGGAGGAAAGAAGGAAGGAAGAATGAAAAGGAGGAAAGAAAGAAGGAAGGGAGGAAAGAAGGAAGAATGAAAGGGAGGAAAGAAGAAAGGAAAGAAAGAAAGAAGGGGGAGGGAGGAAAGAAGAAAAGGAAAGAAGGAAGAATGAAAGGGAGAAAATGAAGGAAGGAAGAATGCAAGGGAAGAAAGAATGGAAGGGAGGAAAGAAGGGAGGAAGAATGAAAGGAAAGAAAGAAGGACGGAAGAATGAAAGGAAGGAAAGAAGGGAGGAAAGAAGAAAGGGCAGAAGGAAGAGAGGAAAGAAAGAAGAAAGGAAGGAAAGAAGAATGGAAGAGAGGAAATGAGAAAAGGGAGGGAGGAAAGAAGGAAGGGAGGAAGGCAGTGAGAAAGGGGAGAAAGGAAGGAGGAAAGAAACGAGAGAGGGGGATGCCCCATGTGGATTTTGCCCTCCACTGTCAGGATTGAGAAGTGCGTCTCCACTGTAGAGTTCATGCAGTTTGACACATGCCTCAATGCTGTGGAAGCCAAGTTTGGTGAAAGAGCAACATTCTTTAGCAGAGAAGACTATAGATCAGGCATGGGCAGATTTCGGCCCTCCAGGTGTTTTGGACCCCCAACCCCCACAATTCCTCACAGCCTGTGGGAGTCCAAAACACCTGGAGGATTGAAGTTTGCCCACGCCTGCTATAAATCTTATAAACTATAAGTCCTATTGTTCCATAGCAGTCAAAGTGGTGTAAAGCTACATGTATTCTAGAGTGGAGATGCATCTCTGGTATGGTTTTGGTTGTGAGGAAACTGGAAAACAACAACACAGAGTGGTGGCTTGGTTGCTCACTGTGGACTTTTGTTTTGTTTTGGATATACATGAAATTCCTTCAGTCTGAGTCAGAATGCCAGTCTTTCCAGCCCACTAGTGCCCACAAAATGTGAGCCTGCCAGGGTGTGTTTACTCATCTGTGTTTTCAGCCTGTGGGTGCATCTACCTTGTGAGATTAATGCAGTTTTACAGTACTTGCAGTGGCTTAATACTTCAGAATCCTGGGAGTTGTAGTCTTGCAAGATCTTTAGGGTTTTCTGCCAAAGTGTGATAGTGCCTCACCAAACTGCAACTTCCATGATTCCATAACATGATCTGTAGCAGATTAAGTAGTGTCAAACTTCATTAATTCTACAGTGTAGATTCACCCTGTGATGGGGTTTTTGTTGTTGTTTTGTGTCAGGAGCAACTTGAGAAACTCCCAAGTTGCTTCTGGAGTGAGAGAATTGGCTGTCTGTAAGGACATTGCCCAGGGGACACTTGGATGTTTTGGATGTTTTGCCATCCTTGTGGCAGGCTTCTCTCATGTCCCCACATGGGGAGCTGGAGCTGACAAAGGGAGCTCATCCGCACTCTCCCCGGATTTGAACCTGTGACTTGTCAGTCTTCAGTTCTGCTGGCACAAGGGTTTAACCAATTGTGCCACCAGGTGCTCATGTTTGTGATGAGTTGGTTGGTAATGATGGAAAAGTTACATGGTAGCAAAACTAAAAATATTCTGTATGAGCTTATATTGAGCAGTAATAAACATACTGTTTTTCGATAGACACAAGTGGGAGATAAAAATGGAGTCGGCAAGGTAAAGAATATTAAGAAAATAACATTGATGTTTATTTTGTAATGGTGACTGATTTTGACACTATTGTGTTTACAATAAAATATTTTTTTTTAAAAAAAAGAAGGAAGTTTTAAAGAACCAGTCAGGGGTTGCTGTGGTTTTAGTTAGGAATACTTTTAATAATAATACTAATAAAATAATTTTTTTAATACTGTTAATATTCAATTCTGTTTTAATGTTTGTATATTTTTAGATTTTTAATTGTATTCCATTAGTTTTACTGTAATCTTCTTTTAGTCTCTTTTGTTCAGGTATAAATAAGCATAATAACAATAATAACAATAATAATAATTTCTCAAATGACGAAAACTACCTTGCTTGAGCTTAGCTGGTTGTGAAATGTATTCCAAAAGCTATAGTATTCAGGCTTCCCAGAGTGGTTGGGTATAGTATTCCCAAAAGAATTTACATGTGTATGTCTTCTTCTCTTTCAATTTTGATGTCTTATTCTGATTTCTCCTGGGGCCTGAATGCAATAAAGCTGCATGTTCTCAAAATTAGATCATCAGCTGTTTGCTTTTTCGCTCCCAAGGCATATGTCTCACCCTAGAAGGGAGCATGCAGCAGGGGGAACTAACTGTCCTTTAAAAAGTTTGTAGGGATTGTTTCTTTAATCTTTGAAATCTTCTCCTAGGAGCCTCTTATAACCCTGCCCCCCCCCCCCAAGGAATCTAATTCTCTCTGCATATGCGTTTTGAAAAGAATTGGAAGGCTGATATCATAGGGACACTTGTTCACACTTAATCCTAAGTAAATATGCTTCAGCTTGATCTGGAAGACTCCTGCCAGGGGTGGGGTAAGCAAGATTTGTGCTATATGATGGGCAGGGGGTTGAACTAGGTGGCCTCTAATAAATAACCTTTTCAACTCTTAAAGTTATGTGATTTTCCAAACTCCCACCAACTCAAAGTTGCAGTACATTGTGCCTAATACAGCACATTCTACGTTGGAGAATTAATACAGTTCGACACTACTTTGACTGCTGTGGCTCAGTGCTATGGGGTCATGGGAGCTGTGATTTTACAAGATCTTTTCATCTCCTCTTCCAAAGAGTGCTGGTACCTCACAAAACGACACCTCCCATAATTCCCATTGAGCCATGGCAGTAAAGTGGTGTCAAACTGCATTCGTTCTAAATGTAGATGCATCCATAGAGTCAGAAATCTAGAAGCAGCAGCACTATATGTCCATGCTGGGAAAAGCGTCCCCAGTTTATTGTCTGTTTGCCTTGCCTTGAGTTACAGAGGTCCAGGTTGGCAATCTTCGTGTAATCCTGTTCTAGTTATTACTTTTATCCTTGGTGTTTTTCCTCCTAGCTGTTTCTGAGCCTCTTGAGCTGCAGATCTATGTATTCTTATGTGTGTACGTGCCTCAAGTCACCTGTTGACTTCTGCATGCCCCATGGGTTTCATAGGTTTTTCTTGGGAAATGACAATTCAGTGGTGGGTTTACCAGTTCTTTTTTCTGAAATATAGCTCACAACACTTTGTAGTTTGGTAATTATTGATATATCCTTCCCTTAGTGGCGAATAGCTATGCTTCTTCATACCTTTTGGAACTCCCAAAGTCTCTTATCATTGATAGTGCTAAAATTTAAAGATATAGCCAATTTGGTGTGGATCAGTATGGAGAGGAATCTTGTAGTACCTTTGAGACTGATTGATTGCGCTGTTTAAGATTGATGAGTGTTACAGTTCTATGCCCCTGCCACAAACTGTTTTATGAGTTGCTGTCTGCGGGAACAGGCTGCTTGAATGAGTACCAAACTAGACAGGCTGGGAAAACCTACAATCAGGTTCTTCCTAGGCTTATTTCTTTCTTAATGTGAATTTGAGATAGGGGAGTCAGTGGAAAACCATGGTACAATTGGCTGGAGGATTTTCCGCTAGCACTTCTTTCTTTCTTCTGCTCTCTTTTTCTCTGGCACTGTCACTTCCATTACCCATTAATTACCTTGAATCTGGGAAGATTATACCTTGGCCTAACAGTGAATTATGAAATGAACTTGCTTTACCATGCCATAATCAAAACTAACCATGGTTTATCCAGATTGAGACATAGCATTAAGCTGTGATTAATTGAACTG